>NC_142244.1:76056103-76357436 GCF_052056855.1 Sturnus vulgaris
AGAGAGAAAACTTGACAAAGATAAGAAATGTAATGGGATGATGTTATAAATTAATCTGACGTTGCTGACAATATTTCCCATGCTAGAAGCAAAGAAAACTAGTCATCTTTGAGAAAAGGGGACTGTATTCTCATCTTGGGTGACCTGATTGAATAGAATTTAATTACTTTTATTAGGATAATGATGAACATGATTTTTTAGGACACCTCTGCATAGCAGAATGAAAGTGTGATCAAGAGTTAGCATAATTTTCCTGACTTCTAAGTCATTCAATATCAGCAGTAAAGACGTTAATATTTATGAATATACTGTGAGAAAGCAAATACTTCAGGATTAAAGATTTTTCTTCAGATTTTCATTTGATGACTGTTTTATTGAATGACAGTGGTGATAACAACTTATTCTGACAAGACTGTGACTATGTGATATCCAAAATACGTGGATAACAGCAGACATACTTCACTATTTCTCCACTGATTTAGTTGTTTCTGGAGCAGTCACCACCCCTCACAATATTTTTCAATTAGATTTTACATGTTCCTTTTCTCTCTGACAGAACAATAGTCAATAAACTTTCCATCACCTAGGTATCATCTATTTTATGCAGTATATACATTTCTGCACATTGAATATATTTAAGGTTCTGTAAGGCTCCTCATATATTTTATGGTAGGGGTGCACTTTATATATTGCTACATCATGGCCATTGCATTGACAAAAGAACAAGTTATTTGGATATTGTGTGTTCCATAACTTATTTCCATAGGTATATTCTACATAGTCACATAGATACAGTTTATTACATAAACCATATATAGTTTATATATAGTCTCTCTCTCTCTCTCTTTCTTATATATACATATGCAGTTTATATACTCACATGAGAATTAACAAGCAAGGTATACTGTAGCCTGTACGTTCCTATTTTCTTTCTATGAAAATGAATTACAATTCAGAAGTCCAAGCATAAAATAAAGATTGACATCATAGACCTTAAAAATTAATTTAACATGCCAGTCAGGTAAACCTTTAAAAATCCTGCTGATGAGACAAATGATCAGATAGGTAATATAAAAATGTATAAATTGCTAACTGGAGGGTTGAAATCCATCTCACTGCACTTGTCTTCCTTCTTCCCCAACTTGCTTCTCAAAACTGTAATGCCACTAAGTGGCTTGAATAAATTTAGAATGCATTGTATTTTATTATTTCATATTTTTCATTAAAAAGATTTTAAAAAAGGAACTGAACTCCAAAGATCTTAACATGGCTTGGTTAGAGAGGATGAGGTGATTTTCTTTTTTTGCAAACCCAGATGTGCTTCAAGCTATTCAACACTAGGCGTTAGTGGGTTTACATGGCAAGGTTTTGGTAGCAGCAGAACTACAGGCCATATGCATGGCACATGTAAGTAGAGGCCCGAAGCTGTTCTCATGCCCAAAAGAGACAGTTCCAGCCAGCTCCAAGACGGACCCCAGAAACAATCAGCTATTTTGGTGGCACTTCTATGATAACATATTTAAGAAAGGGTAAAACTTCAGTAAAACAGAAGATGGGAGAGAGGAATGAGAAAAAATTAGAGAAATAACCCTGCAGGTGCCAGGATAATTGAGGAAGGAAGGGGAGAAGGTGCTCCAGGTGCCAGAGCAGAGATTCCCCTGCAGCCCATGGAGAAGATCATGCTTATGCAGGTTGCTCCCCTGCACACCATGGAGTTAAACAGTGAAGCAGAGAAATTGGCAGTGAGGTTGAGCCTAGGAGCATGGAAAGAGTCAGGGGAAGACTTTTTAAGATTTGTTATTATTTTTCATTATTCTATTCTGATTTAGTTGGAATAAACTAAATAAAGCTGAGTTTGGTTTTGTCTGTGATGGCAGTTGGTGATCTCCCTGTCCTTATCCCAACTTATGAACTTTCCATTGTAATTTCTCTTCGCTGTCCAGTTAGGGAAGGGGAGTGAGAGAGCAGCTTGTTGTGCAGGTGACTGTCAGCCAAGGTCAAGCAGCATTGTCTATTTCCCTTTTGTGTAGTGCAAAATGGATATGGAGATGCATGCTTTCAAGGAAAATTCAAATTTAATTAACAAAATTAAATACATTAATGCCATAAAGGAGCCTTTTGTACTGCTATATTCTTTAATCTGTGTTTTAAATGGGAAATAATTGTAAGTGAATTCCAAATATATTCTTTCAGTGTTCAAGAGAAAAACGTTATATGCTACTACTGAATCATGAAACTTTTAAGGGATTTTACTCAAGAATCATTTTATTGTTGCCACAATAAAAATTTAATACCACAGTAAAAATTCGATACCCACTCTGGCTATGTATATTTTATTTGTATTTGAAAATAACATAATTCTTCTGCCATCTTATCAGATCTTTGGAAGAAAGATCGTTTTCTTTTAATCAATGTATTTTTGTTTAATATTTATTACTTTAATTAAGGTCGTTATTTCTAAATATTTTTAGCAAAATTCAATTATATTGACTTAGTATTCAACATGACATATATAGTAAATGCCTGTACAATAGAATGGAGTCAGAGCTTTCAGAAGTATTTTGTTTCTTGTCTTCTGTTGATGGTTAGAAGAATTAACTGCTGATATGTGAAGTGGTTCATCTACAACCTCAAAAGAATAAATGGAATTTCTCTGCTCAGATGATTTGCACCAAAGAACACAAAGCCACTGTTAGTATGCTAATGTAAAAGGCTCCACACCAGCAAATTGAATAAGGACCCTATTCAGGCACAGGAGGATACTTTTCCATAGTGTTTGGCTCTTACTAGCCCTTTTCTAGACCAGGCTTGGGAGCAGTTAAAGACACTCTACCAAATAGACAGCATGAATAGGGCCATCCTGCTCTTGAGGGAATAAATTCAATCACAAAGCTGTAAACCATGGTCTGCTTCCTGCCTTTAGGGTCAGAGAAAGAACTTGACTGGGATTTATTTATATCATAGTTTTATTCAAGATGATGCAATTTCCAGTACATGAATTACTATTGACTCTGTGTAATGCTTAGCAATTAATTTGAAACTAGATTCCTGGGAGAATCAGCCAGTCAAAGGAGTCTAGAGACCTCTTTAGCTGACAGACATCACTTGTTCAAATTGAGGCAACATGAAAAATTCTCTAGACTCCATTGAATATATTGATTATATTTTCTTATACTATTACAATTCCTCACTGTGGAAAATGTTTACGTGCTCCTATTCACCCATACTGAGGAATCTGCATCAGCAGCTGAATCCCACCCAAAGGTCTGAAGTGGAAAAGCATCTTACAGGATATATTTCAGTCTGTAGTACTGAGATTAGTGTTTAAGATTATTCATCCCACTACAGTCTACTCAAACTCATTTCCACTTCTAATCTCCACAGATATAATGATGGAGTCTCTTATAGACCATAAAACCAGGAAGAAGAGAAAGATAAAATATTCTATAATTAGAATTCCTCAAACATTGTGGAGTTATTCAGGAAGATTCTGGAGCGAAGTACATGGAAAACTATTTGTGTCCTAATTTATGTATAAAATTATTCAAATACTAACATATGTTATTTCCTAGAGTATTCTGACCTGGAAAAGCAAGTAAGTGCATATGGAAGGAAGAAGCATGTAGGTAACCAAAAAAGTCTATAAGAACTGTTGGCTTACTGACAGAAAGGCATTTTGAACTCGAAAGAAAGGTATAGCTAATGAATGACACCTTGTTAAATGTTCAGTAAAATGACACCTAAATGTAAATGTAAATGTAAATGTTCCTTGTAAAATGCCTATGAGATATAACTGAAATATACTGCATCCTGGTTGTTCAGAGAACAAGCAGGAAAGTACCACATAAAACCATAAAACTGACTGCACACTTAGAGATAAAGGGTGGCTAAAAGGATTTGCATTGCATGTATAAATGGATTTAATCCATTCTGCTTATGAAACACTTAAGATTTTTCAGTCATGTAGCTCTGTATGTTTGAATTCTATAGATTCTGAAAACTTCTGCGTTTCACCTCCCTCTTTTTTTCATATAGGAGTAAAAACCTTGCCTAATGAATTAATAAATTACCTATTGTAAGAATTGCAAAACCAGTAAAAACCTGCTATCCCAAAATACAAGGTCTTAACAAAAAAAATATATATGAGAGCCAATACCTTAATAGGGATCACTATCTCTGGCAATATAACTTATGGATGAATTTTCATTTCACAGGGATATCAGCTGTAATTTTTTTTTTGAAACTAATTTGTGGCATGAGAGAATGATCTGACCAACAAAATAAATAATCCTTCCAGTATCTCAGATATCATCTGGACTTGGCAGCAATATAGTAATATTACTTGGATATCTGTAATTACTAATATATTTGCAAAGGTAAGAAATAAGACTTATCTCTCTAAAGATTAAATGTTTGCACTGGAAGGAAAACAACTATAACAGTAATAAAATATTGCTTGAGGAAAATGAAAAATAAAAAAGGAAACAGAAGAACTTCTTGAGAGACTTCTCAATTATTTCTTAATTTCATGGCATGAAATATGAGGAGTCTTACAAAAAACCCAAGAACTTTGTGAAAGACTACTAGAAAGTTGTTTGAAATATTCTGCATAGGGACTGGGGTCTATGAGTAAACCATGACAACATAGGCTCACTGACTTTAACCACATGAAGTGAGCTTCATGTTGGGAAAAAAATATTACAAAAATCTCAGGAGCAGGATTTTGACATGTTTTTCCCTCTCTAGTAGATGATAGATTTTAATCTATCTGATTGTTACTTCTATGCAGATAAAATATTAATAATATTTTCCACAATCAAATAATAGGCTTGTTTTTACTATTTACCAATCATTATCTGAAAATTTAAAGTTATATATCAATAGTAAAAGTCATATTGCAACTTATTTATTGGAAAAAAACAAACCTCTTTGCATGTCAATAAAGTAAGACTCTATGATTTCAAGAACTGGAAGAGACCGTAACATGAAAGATGACATGTTCATTAATAATTTTTCAGGAATCATTTTGGAGTATGAAAATTTGGACTTTATGAATAGGATGAGGTTAGAGCCAAACATTTGATTTCAGGGACAATATTGTGAAGACAATCCATATAATGTCTGTAAAACCTGGAACAATTTTGAACTCTTCCCATATTCATTAAAATGTCTTGCATTCACCTCTAAACTGAAGTGGAAGGAACAAACCAGACCTATAGCCTCGAGTTAGAAAACTCTTTAAAAGATTTAAGTGTTTGAACCAGTGCTCAACTATGAAATTATGGGAAAACAGGGTAGAAGATATCACTGGTACAAATAATAAATGCTGGCATTACTGTAGAAAGTGGTTTAAATTACCATGCTTCACCTTTCCCAGAATTCTGTCACAGCTGTAACATCATTTAAGTAGGTGTCAGGTGTCAGTGAAGAAAGAGAAAATTGAACCTGCTTAGTCTGATTCATAACAGTCAGGTAAGGTTACTTTAAGCAATGCCAGTGAAGGTTCCAATTCATCTAGCACTGCACGGAAGCACATTCTCAGTACGTGTGCAATCAGTTACAGCTGACACACAGCTGTTTTTATAGTCTGCTTCCTATCTTGTCTCTTTTACAGCATGCTTACACATCAAAGATTGCTGTATGTTTTGCATAATAATAATAATAGCATGAAAAATTTCCAAACTCTAAAGGATCCCACTTTCATTAGATTTTCTCTTTGTCATCTACAATCTGTGATACTTCAGTGAGATACTTAATTCAGAAATAACATGTTCTAGTGCGAAATAGTAAATTGAAGTAACTTAAATAATTTATTGTCATTATCAAGAATTCAATAGCTGTTCTTTGATGTGAGTTAGAAAAAAAATGCACAAAAATCCAAGCTCTTAGTCACCATAGTAATTTTAATCAACTAAACTAATCTTCTTACTAAAACTGTTTTCTCTACTTGCATGATCCAATGCTTATTTTAAACAAAGTTCCTGGTGTCCTTAATGATGAAATGTTGCATCCTCTCCTGGGTCACATCTATTTAAAATGGCAGTACATAAAGGAAACTATGTGAAGAAACTGTCATTCTTATTCTGGTGCTCACTGAAAGATTCATGTAATATTGGCAGAATAATGATTGGGAGATGATGCCATACTAATACATCACCTCAAAATATACCTGAGTACAGAGGGCTGTACACTCAATGTTAACAAAATTATCAAACAGTCATAAGAGTGGTCACTTTTCAGGGAAGCTGACTTCTGTAAATTTAATGTTCAAGGGATTTCTTCTCTTCCACTTCCTTGCTGCTGTTCCTGTTTGCATGTCCATGTAGCAGCAAGGTAGAACAAGTATGCCCGAGATCTAGTTCTACACACACAATATACACAGAGCATTTGTATAGATTATGTATGTGCAATACTTCCAGTCTCTTCCTTCCAGCTGAGCAAGATGCAAGCTCATGAGTGGACTTAAATGTATTCTTTGATTTGCAGTCACTCCCATATTTTTGGAACACTCAAAATCTGATACCAGATCATAGTAGTCCAAGCCTAGACCCTGTTTATGCAGGCTCCAGATTGAATCTCAAGTCTTTCCAGACTGTGTCTTTCTCCTACTTTACCAGCTGTGTACGTTGAGGATAACTAGCAAATCCAAACACACAGAATGGAGAGCAATATCATACCCCAAGTAGGAATATAACTTAATAATAAAACATGATGGACTGCATGGATGAGGAACACTGCTTGGCCTAACAAGCATATTCAACAGCAGCATATTTACATATGTTTGGCCCCTTTTATCCTCTCCATTTTCACACACTCATTCCCCTCCACCATCCACCTTCATCCCTCCTTTTGACTTTTTATCGGAACATGTCGTTTATGTACCCTTCAACCAATAGATAAATTTCCTATATTGAATTTTGTGTAATCACACAAATACTCACAGACTTCCTTAATAATCCCTGTGAGATCTGTGATCATTTTTTCCCTGTCATTCTTACCAGCTACAAAATTCTGGCTCAACAAGTATAAGGTTACAGCTGAGGGGTTGACTCAATGGCACTTCAGTCAGTAAGCTGAGAGCTCTGATCTTTGAAAATACTTATATTAAAAAAATTTCTCCCTGGGTTTCACTTTTTAGGGATTCATTTGAAAAACTCAATCAGGTGATTAATTGCCTACTTACTTCTGAATACAGGTGAATTGATTTTCCAAGTTAGAAGACAAATTGTCCACTTAAGCTGTTTTAAAAGCTTGGAGTCCCTCTTCAATATTAGCCTTTCAATCACATCTATTGAAATTTCTCACAAACAGAGGAATTCTCATAATGATACCCAAATATAAACTAAAAGTAGTTTTTTCTGTAGTACTTCAAAAACATGGAGCTATGTCCTCCAAAGGAGGACATAGTCAGGATTTTCCTTAATAACTTAATAAATAAATTGAATAATAAAGAACTTGAAGGGCAAGATTCACTTTGAACTTTAAGTGCCTATATCTAGGTATCTAAAGTTGCACATCTACAAATATAATTAGAATTAAATATGTTTAAATTAAATATTATATGACATCAGTGGAATCCTTGAGCTCCCCTTAGACACCTGCAGTTTGTCCAATAAAAATCTTTGCAGACTCCATTGACTGTATTCATGTGGTATTAGCCTCACTTGCCAAAAGAGGCATTCAGGGAGTCTCTGAGGCATCCCTCCCGGCTTCCAGGTATGGAGACAGAAAGAAAAGGATCTCTGCTATGTCCTAAGGCATGTCAAATATCCCTGTATAGCAATCTTGGGCATCCTGTGTCAATTCAGAGACCACCAGGTGCCTAACTGTGGCAACTGCAGTAACTTTCTCAGGGACTAGATTAAGCAGCCTGAATCACATACTGTAGTCTGGAATTATTGCTCATCATTTATTGAGAATGAAGTACAAGATAATACCATTTAGGACTTCATTTGTGTTGCCCAAAGCACTGACATCACAGAAATCATTGCTATGATTCAGGATGAATTATTTACATACAGGCTGGGGAAAAAGTCCAGAAACAATTACATTTTTTAAAAGTAATAAAATCTAAAAGAGAAACAAGTAATAAAAAAGAAGAATGGGAAATTAGATGTCTATTGAAATAAACAATTGAAAATTGACATATATTTCCCAAATGTTCTATTTTGTGTGTTTATATAGTCACATTTTTGTGTATGTGAGAGAGAAAAATTTAGAACATTTATATTGGAAAATAATATTTTTATTTTAAAATATTATTATTTTATTTATTTCTTTATCTTTTATTTTTTTTTAATTTTTAAAGTATCTGCTTATATGCAAAGATGGATAGTAGTGAAAGAGTAAAGAGTAGACTTTAATTAAATAATTATTCCCTTAAGAATTTGTCTAAACGAAATTGAATTTTTTATACACTTGAGTACAAAATTCGAAATGGTTGTCCAAACAATGTATTATTTTAACTGGAAGTGTTTTCTGTCTTCCTAGCTACTATTTGCTACTGTATCTGATGTCCACACTTCATGATCTGCTTATGAATCAGTATTCTAGAATAAATACAATCATTTATAGAGAAAAACCTAACACACAAGAGAAAAAAGAAAAAAACAAAAACCAAATATTAAGGTAATAATTATACAAATTTTGTTCTGGTGTTTGAAAATGTATTCAACAATGTTTACCTCTATTTTTTTCCCCTGCTGTTCTACACATCTGTTGCATCATGATCATAATGTCTGCTTTTAACTTCATCTGTCCTTCACAGACTGCAGTGTAGCTATCTATATCTGGTCTTGTAATTTCGATGGTACTTACAGTCAATGGCAAAAAAATGGTTCTTGTCAAGAATGATTCACCAAAGTTATTTTAGTTGTTTATGCAAATATGAAATCAAAGTCATTCTAGAAGTTCCCATTTCTGCTCTTCAACCACACAGGGAGTTCATACAGTGAACTGAAATGATGACATCTGTTTTTTAAGGTTTCTGAAATCACACAGAATTAAGTACTTTATAAGGAAGTATTTGGCTCTGTACTGCTGTAAGGTAGGAATATACTGCTCTTCTATGGTGGAGAAAGAGTCTTTTGTTTTCTGTCAGTGAATGGCTACAAATGAACATGTTGCACTCCATTCCACAATATAGGTCCCAGGTCTGCCTCCAAGGCTTTAACATACGGCAAGAAAGAGAAAAGAGCCTGGATTGGTAAAGGAATGATATTTTAAAAAGAAGAATATAGTTGAGTTGTAAACTCAAAGAAAGGAGTCAATGCTAAACTGATAAGATTTGATCCATTCTGCTCATGAAATTATTTCCACATGACTATAATGTGGTTGCTATTATTCAGAATGGTTAATAGCTGTAAGTGAAAATAAGGTGATAGGTTTTTTAAAAAATATTAAGAACGTTATTATTCTTGAATAAATTGGATATATATCTAACCTTTTCTTCCTCTCTTCTACAGCACTTGTTTGTCTCCTTATGTCATTTGATGTAAATTATGATTCTTCTGTATCTACATAAAGACTCTTTTCCATGTAGGTTTTCTTCAGTAAATGAATTCTTTGAGCTGCTTTCTACCTTTTCATAAATACAGGTGCATGCACATGTGCACAGAGGTGCACATGCATACATAAAAACCCTAATCCATATGTACTCTCTGTTATTTAAATATAGTGATTCCCATATGGGTCTGTCCAAGTATTGTGTATTTTCTAGATGTTTTCAACTCTACTGTTTGAAATTACTTAGTGTTCTTCCATATGATATTAATTTACTTATGGAAAATTATAATTCAATAAGCAAGCATACCTCAATTAGCTTCAATATTCACATTCACTTAGGTGCTGAAACAAATTTTATATACATTTTCTATAAAATGGAATTTAATTACATGACATCAAGTTTTCAGACTTCATAATAGTAATAAAATCATATCTCTAAACAATCAGAATTTTAGAAAAATGCAACATTGGCAGAAAATAAAACGTTTTTTACAAAAAATATGATTTAAACTAAAAAGACCCACAAAAAATAATTGAGAGGAAGAAATTGTCCTCAAGAAATTTTCTGTCCTCAGGGTTAGTCATTACAATGGACTGAAGATGTATGTGGTGAGGTTTCTTTGTATTCTTCGGGTAAATACAGAGGTAATTTGGCTAAAGAGTTAAACCAAGTGCTGGAAAAGGCTTCCTAGAAAGGTAGTCGATGCCAGTGTTCAAGAGGCATTTGGACAATGCCCTTAGAACCATGCCCTGACGTGGTCAGGCTGTTGAATGATCATGGCAGATCCCTCCCTGTTGAAATGGTTCTATTCTATCTTATTCTAAAGAGTTATTTTGTATTGAATTATTCAGAATATAGAAACATTATCACTGCGGACACCATAAATGCTATGTGTTTTAATTAGAAAAGTTTTCTTGCCTTCAAAAAAACAACATAAATACCCAAAAGAAAAAAAACTGAGCAGTCTTACACATTGTTTTTACTGAAGAACTTGAAAGAAAACTGAGATCCAAATAGATTCAAATTTTCATACCAAGCCTGTCTTTATTTTCTATCAGAAATCTCATTAACTTTGACAATGTAGCATGCTGCTGCATACTGAAAAACCTGTTATATTTGACTACTGCAGATGTCTCTGTAGGTGTCTGCGAAGAGCACCCATCAAATTTTCTTTGAGTATTAAACAACATTTAAGTTAACTAACACTTTTTTTAATTAAAAAAATAATGTGTTTATTAGTATTAACACTGGATGATTATAAATTGTTGTTTTAGCATAAAGAACCATTCTTCACACCACTTATCTGAGGAAATAAATGTCATTAACTTTTTTCTGATAATGGGCTGTAAAACCATAGTTAGAAGGGCTGTGAACTCAACTCAACCTACATCACTTATGAATATTTAAATTCAGAGGAATTCCTGGCTGTAACATATCCTCTGTTTGTGTGGGAATTGAAAGTAAGATATTCTCAGGTGACGAAAACTCACATCAATCAAAACTTATAGCTCAATGCAAGTACTTTGAATATGCCACATGGCAAAATAGAATTCTTATTTTTTCAGTAACTAATAAATATATATATATACATATTCAAATTATACCAGACCTGAAGAAAAATCACTCCCTCCTAATCATTCAGTAGTTGTTATGATCTAGAACAAAATTCAATAACGTTTTTCCTTTTTTATCCTGCTGAGAACCTTCATCAGTCTGGTCTCTCTGTGGGCTGCAGTCTCCTTCAGGACAGACCCACCTGCTCCAGCATGGGTTGTAGGGTGGATATCTGCCCCACCATGGCTGTCCATGGGCTATGGGGGGACTGAGAGCTTTACTATGGTGTTGTCCAAGAGATGGAGGGAAACCTCTGCTCTGATGGTTGGAGCACACTTCCTTTCCCTCCTTCTTTTCTCACCTTGATGTCTGCTGGGACGTTTCTCTCACATTTTTCTTACCCCTCTTTCTCACATGCACCACTCGAAATTTTATTTTACCCTTTTTAAGACGTGGTCTCACAAAGTGCCACCAGCAAGCACTGCTGATGGGCTCAGCTTTTGACAGCAACAGGTTTATTTCAGACACTGCTTAAATTGGTTCTGTCAGACTTGGAGGCAGCTCCTGGTGTTTCCGAACAGAGCCACTTCTGGAGCCACTGCCCACTACAAAAACCTTACTGCAAAAACCCAATGCAATATTATTTATTTTTATATTTATATTCAACATTTTGGCAAAAAAAACAAAAAATTACACCCGCACTTCTAAATATTCCATTATGTGATTTCAAACAATTTCTTTATAAAATTTTAATTTCTTATTATCTCTGTGTGAGTGTTGTAGATTGTGATGATGTAGTGTGTTGATCCTGGCTGAATGCCAGGCATCCACCAAAGCTGCTCTATCATTCCCCTCCACAAGTGGATGAAGGATGAAAGATCCATGAGTTGAGATAAGAACAGGGAATAATCATTCACTGATTACCATCATGGGCAACAGACTTGGTTTGGGGATATTAACTGAATTCATTACTTAACAAAATAAGAGTAAGATAATGAGAAATTAAATAAATCTTAAGAACACTTTCCCACCACCACTGCCTCCTTCTTAGGCACTATCTTCTTCTCTGCAGCAGCTCAGGGAGACAGGGAATGGAGGTTAGGGTCAGTTCATCACACATTGTTCTTGCTACTGCCCAGGGGGAAGAGTCTTTCCGCTGCTCCACTGCAGGGTCCTTCCCATGGGAGACATTCTTCACTAACTACTCCAACATGAGTCCATTCCACAGGCAGCAGCTGTTCATGAAGTGCTCCAGTGTGGATCACTTCCACAGGGTGCAGTCCTACAGGCACATCCTGCTCCAGTGTGGGTCCCCCATGCATTCACAAGCCCTAGCAGGAAACCTGCTCCAGCGTGGGCTCCTCTCTCCATGCGCCTGCAGGTCCCTGCCAGGATCCTGCTCCAGCACAGGTTTCTCATGGTTCACAGCCTCCTCTCAGACACTCAGCAGCTCCAGCATGGGCTCTTCCACGAGCTGCAGGCAGATCTCTGAATCTCTGTGATCCTCCATGGGATGCAGGGATGCAGATGCCTCACCATGGGCTGCAGGGAATCTCAGCTCTGGCACCTGGAGCACCTCCTGCCCCTCCTTTTGCACTGACCTTGGTGTCTGCAGGGCTGTTCCTCTCACATTTGCACTCTTCTCTGGTGGCAATTACAACTGCACAATACCTTTTTTTCCTTCTTAAATATGTTATCCCAGAGGTGTTCCCACCATTCCTGATTGGCCCAGCCTTGGCCAGGAGTGGGTCCATCCTGGAGCCAGCTGGCATTGGCTCTGCCAGACATGGAGGGAGCTTCTGGCAGCTTCTCACAGAAGCCCCCACTACCAAAGCCTGGCTACATAAACCCAACACAAATTATAATATTTAAAACTAATCTTCTTACAGTCTTTTCCAGAGGCCTTATGCAATTGGGCTACTGAAAGTGTGTCAGATATGGTTCCTGCAGAAGTAGATAAAATGGCTTCCTGAATATTTGAATGATTGTGGAATACTATCCTTCAATTTCCATGAGAAACTGGTACTGTTATAAAATTACTTTCCTTGCTTCAGCTTGGATTGATATCTAATGCATGTGGTCTGTGTAAGCCAAATATTTCTGTATAAATAACAAAAAGGAAAAAAAATCAGTTTCCATTATTTACCTCAGGATTTTACAATCGGGAAATCAGCCAGAAAGTGTTACCAGTGTAAAACATTGGATGCTAGAGATAAAAATTTGTAAGTAAAATATACAAAATTGCTCGTACATGCATTCATAGAGATAATAAAAAAAGTGACTAAGGTAGAAATGATGCAATTGCACATTGTATTTCTTTTCTACAAGTAATAAGACTGAGTAATCTGAATGGTTAAATCATCTATAATATCACTTACTGGATTCTTCAGTAGTGAGCCAAAGATCTTGGGTTAGGTGGTTTGGGTATATTATCTGCTGTAAAATCTTGGATTACTTTCATTTTGGTTGTTCAACTGTTAAATATCCACTTGAGTTCTGAAGTTATCTTGACAACTATAGTTTAAGAGCTGTAGTGTAAGAGCTTCCGTTTTAGAAAAATCCTCATACTTAAAGGAATTGATTCATGTTAGAGCATTAAAACACATTTTTCTCCATATTAAGAATGAAAAAGAAAAAAAAATAAGTGCTCTATTATTTCCAGCATTGTTGAAACTGTGGACAGAGCAGCAAAAAGAAATTAAGCTGCTTGGACAATTTCAATGTATGCCTCATTGACTGTTTTCTGGAAAAAGTGATACTTTTACAAACAAAATACTTGTGTAAGAATCTAATATGAAAATTGTTTTTCAGGGTCAGAATCCTAATCTTAATGAGCAGTTGCTGTTTTGAAACAAAAGTAAAATTCATTCAGACAACTGAGTTTCATAAAACTCTCTCCATGATATTTCTTTTTCAACATTTTAGTCTCAGAACCTTAACAAAGTTAGCTCTGATTATGTTGATTCTTAAAAATCACCATAGTTCTTCTGTTGCACAGGCATATACACACTGCTATTATGAACTCCTCTCCCAGAGCTCGACTTAATTCTTCATAATTGCAAAAGCTGTGACTTTGTAACAGCTTATGAAGTACATGCAAAGCTTTCCACGTATGTTTCTGAAAGTTTTCCATTTTAAGCTAGGTCCACTGCCTTGTTAGCACCACTGAACCATTCATTTAAGTTAAATTTAAGTGATTTAAAGGCATTTATAATTTGAAGTTTCACTACACATATATCTAAATATGAAACAAGATGTCCTATCACAGCTTCTATTGGGAAATAGAATGAGAAAATGAAAAGTGGTAAATTAATTTATCAGCATTTAAATTATTATTAGAATACATTACCAAATAAGAGATGTTCATTTAAACTGGAAAAGGCTCTGATAGTACATGAAATGTAAAGTACAGACAGCACCATGTAAGGAGAAAATAGTTCTTTGATTAGAGAGGAAGCAGCCACCTGGAGGTTTTCAGAGTTCTGTGTTGGGAACTGACTTGATGTACATTCTAGTTTATGACCTTAGTATAGGAAGTAGGAAGGTATGAAGGCAATTTTCTAAGTTATAGAGTTAAGACACAATCTTGACATGAAGAAATAATAAAATACACAAAGAACTGGATAACCTAAAGTAACAAGAAAAAGGGGTTTAAAACCTAAAGGATCTTAAACAGCCCTGCACTTGTAGAGATGATTGAAAAGAATCCAAATCAAGGATTCTTGAACTATAAATAATTGTAAAGGAAGACGTTAAATTATCACTACATGAACAGAAACCATCAAAATGCAAAGCTAAAAATAAGATATGACATTTAGAAAAAGATTAATTAGACATATACTCTCCCACATCTATAAAATACTGCAGATGCTTCATCTGGAATATTTTATCCCACAGTTAGAAGAGGTTAACTTCAAGCCACAGAATAAGAAAAGACTCCTCTGGCCAATCAAGGAAATATAAAACTTGTCATATAATAGAAAATAAGGCACATTTATTTTAAACTCAGTATAATGAAGATGGAATGAACTGGGTTGTTCATTTGGGTTTTGGATATGTGGGTATTTTGCACTTTTTTTTCTTTCCTGTAAAAGCTGAAAAGGTGACAATTAAAATAATTTCCATAAAGAATTTTCATTAAGAACTCTGATCTTAATACAGTCTTGATTTGTTTATGAAGGTTTGCACTCTGACACACTTTCATGGGAATGCAGTTTATGGATTTAACAGGTTAGATAGCTCTTTTCATATATTTTTTTCCTCATTAGCACAACAGACCCCAAACAACCCATTTGTTCCCCTTTTCTTTTTACTTGCAGTTTATATGCAAGTATTATCTAATTAAGCCTGGTCTAAATTGTCCTATTTACTTCTGAGTGTTTATAGTTTAGTAATAGTCAAGGTTGTTCTCAAATATGTCATTCTGCCTACTTAATTGTTTGAGACAGTCTTTCCTCATTATCTTCTTGGCCTGAAGATCCAAAAGCAGTGACTGGAAAGTGTTCAAAATTCCATTCCATTTATCCTGCAAAGATAGTGCAACCATAAGTTATAGCTGAAAGGCAAAATCTTGTTCAGCAAAAAGACAAATTAGGGTGAAAACAAGTATCAGCAGTGAAGGAAACTCCAGTTAACTTATATAAGTTTATACAAATCCCTGAGGATGCTTTTAGTTCCCAAGGAAATGTGGGAATCTTATGTTCACTTGTTTGCTCTTTGTTATTTTTGCATATCCCTAGATCACTGGTTATTTTCTTCACCTATCAAGTTGTTTAACAAGTTTACATATCACTTTTTTTTTTTATTTGCAATAAAAACTGCTTTTTTTTGGACTCAGGCCTTAATTGAAAGAATATTATAGATGTGCACATGAGGAATAAAAAATGAGATTTGTTTTTTGAGTTTGTTCGATTTCGTTTGTTTTGGAGTTTTTTAATCTTATTTAATTTTAGTTGTAAATTGTATGGGTTAAAATACCCAGGATTTGGAAATAAGCCTTTTTTTTTTTTTTTTTGCATAATTTGTTTTATCATTCTTAATTATGTTTGTTAATATCAATCTAGTCAACGATTATTTTAGCAGGTCACTTAGTAACATGAAAAATTACAATGACATTTTCCTAAAATTTTTTAGGACCCCTAAGCAAAAAGCTTTTTGTACAAAATACTGTGTAAGCTAATTTTTTAAAAAAAGGTAGAAGCTGCACTTTTTGAAAGACACTACATTTTTAATGGGAGGAATCTCTCACAACATTTCTAAATTGACTATTGCTGACTATATAGTGTCCCAGCTTTAAGAGAATGCATGGGGATCATGGAGGCATTCAAGTGCACCCTCAAGGAGTGCACTTCGTTCTTCACATCCTCTTGTCCCCACTACCTCCTGTCTCTTCCTCTTCTGTGATTGCACTAGAGCACTATGAGAAATGAGGTTTTCTTTAGGTCTTTGAATGAGCATGTCTATTGGAATCTATACTGAATTAAACCCAGGCCCCATTTGACTGATATCAACATTATATCTCCTAGAACAATTAGGCCTGGATGCTACTGACTCAAAAGTACCTACAACATCAAGTCACTCCCATAATATTCAAAGGACAATGCTAATGAATAACTAGTTCTCTCCAAAACAAAACCTGGGCCACTCGGAAATGCATTTCTTTCTGGTAAGATAAAATAGATAAATCTAATCTTGGCTCACACGGTGCAGTTCCTGAGGCTGTTCTGTGCTGGGCCAGAAGTTGGACACTGATGATTCTAGTGGGTACCTTCCAAAATAGTATAATTTACCATTCTATGAAACTTGACTTTGCTCCTCTAGAATGATTTCAGGATACCTTACACTTCTGAACAATGTTAGATACCCTCATGCCATACCTATGTCATATAACACATATTCTTGACCTCATCCTATGAAATTATGGTGCATTGCAAAATACCTGTAGCTCTTTTTCAGGGAGACAGCATCAGCAGGATGCTGATAATAGATTACCTCTGAGCAATGGGATCATGAGACATATATGTTTGCCTGTGAACAAGCAAGTAGCACTGGAGATTCAGCCTGGATGATGAAGTGCTATTTGTATATTGGTTCTATTTCTATGCCAAGCAACCTTCCAGAGCAATACACATCATCTCCAAGTCTTTGCAAAGGCCAAGTACCTTCTGCATCTAAGTATCTCCTAAAGCTTCTGGATTAAGATCACTGAGTCATGTGTGCTTAAAACTGTCTAGAGGAGATACTGGAGTATCTGGAGATACTGGGAGTAGCTTCACCACAACAACTTAGATTACATCCTATGTCTCATGGAAAAAAAAAATAAAAAAGAAGAGGTAGATAAGAATGAAAGAAAAAATACCGTAGTACAGAATAAATCTTATGGATGGCTCTTTTCTTCCACATAGCCCCAAAATAAATGTCTAGATTTTTATTGATATTATGGATTTGTGGTAGGGCTTTGCAACTTTTCTGTGGACGATGGAGGAAAATGGAGATTTCCAGAAAAACAAGTGAATACAGGAATAATCAATCTTGCCTAATTTTGTCATTTTTAGTTCTTCTCCATTCCATTTATAATCAAAAGAAAGAAATATGTAGTTGCATGGAATACTCAGTTCCATCTAAAAAAACTTTTTGAGACAGAAAGGATGAATTAAATGAAAGAAGCAATATATTTTCATTAAATGTGGTGAGAGTTTTGATGACTGCTTATAAGACATGACTGATTTCTGAAATAAAATCTCGGAAACTATGGAAAATGAATCCCGTTAAACATTTGTTTTATCTCTCTCAGTAATTAAGGGAGATAAATGTACTTGGATTGATTCTATCAAAGATACTGAACATTTATGTCTTTTGAGTATGTATGTACTTATACAACTTATTTGCATTAGGAGTATAACTTGTTTGCATGCTTAAGGACAAGACGATCACTTCTACCTAATCTGCCTTGCTTTTTATGCTAAAGTCAGTGACCAAAATCACACTTCAGGCAAAAGAAAAACACACCACAGTTTATAGCACAAGCTATACACAGACTGAGAATGTAGCTTTCCATTTAATCATTGAAACTTTTCCACATTTTACTGTTCAGAAATTTTTATTTCATAGACAATTTATTTATTTAAACACTGCCCTTAATTCAGACATTTTGGTTCTTGTCATATGGGGAAAAATGTGTAAATAAGGATTCCAAGGAAATATTTCCTAAGTAAACACGACATTGTTTATGTATTTTTGTATAAATGTGTAGCAATCATCCCTTTTAAAAAGGAAAAATAGCCTCTGACCAAAGACAACAGAATGAATAACAGTAAAAATCATACATACATATAAGACGCCACTCAATGCCACTCAAAAGTAAATTTCTTTCAAATAGTAAAAGGAAAATGCATTTATTTTTAAAATTTCTTGCAAAGAAGATTAATGCAACAGATTTGAAACTTCCTTGCATTCTAGCTATAGTTAAAAATAAGTTTAAATTCAACTTTACAAATGTGGTATTCATTCAATATTCATTGGTTATATATAAAGGCAAATATAGACTCCTTATATTTTTAATGGATTGTATTTTAATATAGGTATGAATTCTCTACTCTTCTGTATTTTGTGTGGTAATTTAGTATTATGCAGTTAAACCAAAAATTTTTCCAAATGAACTTTTCACTTTTCCCAACCTCCATGGCAATATATTATATCTGCAATTCTTTTTATAATTTGTTGCATAACTATTTATCTTAGTGGGACTGAAAAGAACTACATATTAGCATTTCAAATTGCTTTATTCTGTGTTATAACATGAAAATATGTGTATTACATACAAGGAGGGATAAAAAGAAGCCATATGCTTCAGACTTTTTAGAGCTGGTGCTGATATTTTGTACAGGCACCAACAACTTCTCCAGTATGCTAATGTAACAAGTATTTTTTTAAAATAAAACAAAATCAACAAACAAACAAACAAACAAACAAAATTTAAACAATAACTGCACTCTGGAAAAAAAATCAAAAATATACTATCCTATTCTTATTTATGATATGAGGAGAAAATCTCTGTCTAAACTTAAGCAATACTTTATTTCCCTTTTAACACAAAATATGTGAAGCTGAAGTTTGTGAATGTGATTAATCTTGCAAAAGCCACAATATTCCAACCTACAATTCACAAAAACCTTCTTTATACACTTAAGGCTACAGATTTAGAGTTCAAAATTATTTGTCCACTGTAAATGCTCATGAAACATTATTAGCTTATCATATGATGTCATTTTTTTTTTGAGGCATGAGAATAGCCATTGATATAGCTAGTTTATGAGTAATTTATACTGAAATATGCCTTTTTTTACCTAAATGGGTTATGATAAGAAAAGGAAATTTTTACCTCTATCTCCTTCCCTGAATCTTCTCATGCTCCTTGTACTTACCATCAGAAATTTCAAGAGATTATTAGTATTAAGATTTAACAATTTTTGTCTGCTAAGAAATGATTTTATAAAAATTAACTTTAATAGCAGAGTCAGATAGAAGAGACTGATCTTGCAGACATTTATTTCTGCAAAGTGTAAATTATAATTAAAGATACCATTTGGCACATGTTTTTCAGTATCTACCTTAATAACATTTATCTAGTAGTATTAGCATTGGTGTTGATGCTTAATAACAATGTTTCAGAGTTAAACAAGATGTTTAGAAGGAGCCCTGCGTTTTCAGGGTAGGATTTACTGATTCATTATCCTTGATGATCTCAATCAAAACAATAGCACAAACAAAAAATTATAGAAAAAGGAATCTGAAAGCTGAAACAAATCAGAGATTTTTCTATAAGACAATATCCACGTATGATCCATATGAAAAAGGAATAATGGTACAAATTGCATTAAAGCTTCTTTTTATGACACAGAAAGTTATTTTTTTTTAATTTAACTTTACCTCCCTAATTATCTTATGATGCTAAACTGAAAAGCAATGTGTAATATCAATGCTACTACATTACGTCAGTGTTCAAAGAAAATGCCATGAGATATCAGTTTTAAGCATGAGTCTTTTATCTTTTGATCAACACAAGTAGGAAGTTTCAAAATATCTGAAATTAGGGATTTTCCATTCACTATACTTCATGTCCATTACTCTTTTTATAAAGTCAAAAGAGTATGGTGCATAAAAAAGAAGGGAGACAGAAATGAATATCTACAAACTGCACCAAACTTGGGACTGTTTATAGAGGAGTGAGGTTTTTGCATTTGACAAAGACCAACTTGAACCATATTAATCAACATTTACAAGGATGTCTTCAGTAATATATTAGTGCTGAAATATTTCTAAGAGTTGTTATGTTTAGAATAATTTTAGTCTAATTAAACCAGTTACGTAAATCTTTTTCTTCCTTCTGTATGTTTGTGACATGCTTGCTTATGTGCTGTCATGTAGAACTGTTTCAGTGTGCTTAAAAGCTCTGTGTGACTCAGTAATGAAGTACTGTATAACCTCTGCACTCGCCCTTTGTATAGGGACAAAATTTACCACATATATTTAAAGAATTATTAAATGCTGATGGCACAATTAATTTCTCATCAGGGGTTTTGGTGAAGACATTGATATCAGATGAAGAAAGAATTTTATTTTGTGAAAATGACCTTTTGAGCTGCAATATTATCTGCACTAGTTTATTATCAGAAATAAACGAAGCTGCCTCAGGCAACAGTGCAATCAATTTCTGCTTTCTTATTCCAGACTGAGCTGTGCTCTTCAATTTATTCTTCGCTTCTTGTTGTTGTATTCGAAGAGGGAATTATATTCTCCAGGCTGATGTATGATGTGCTTTGCTTCTTCCAAAGATGTAAAATTTATCAACTCAGAAGACTTCACCTATAAACTATGCACATACATACTCACGCATTTTATATGTGCATGTGTGAAGACATTTTTTTAAATGTATCATTATAAAATAGGAATAGTATATACAAACAAACTTGCTTAGCTTTTTTAATTTGATATTAAAGCCAGATGCTTCTTCATAATTTACTTTGTTGTAGAGGAAGACTTTTTTTTCCTTTGAGGCATAATTTAATTTTTTACCTTTCCACATAGACAAAACTTACTTCAAATCTAACATAGAGATAATTTTAACACTTTTTTCCCCATTCTTTTTCATTACTATGTTTATACTAAATTCACAAGTAGTAACTTACGTAAAAAGTAGATTTATGTAAATATATTTGTATACAAATTAACTTAAATGCTTGTGCAGAAATTAAAATTAAAATTTGCATTGTATGGTTTCTATGTCCAAGACAGCCTCCAAGCATCATATCACTGCAGAAACTTTCTCAACTCTACCCTCTTTGTGTTGTACTTTCAGTAAGTTGAAATCCTGAACAAGAACGAAGTCTAGCCATTGTGAGACTTCTCCCAGTTATTTGTAGAATATTTCATTTGTCTCTTCTTCTTGATTGAGTGGTCTATTAACAGACTGCTACCATGACATTTGCCTTATTGGCTTTCCTCCTGACTAGGGAGAAATAATTATTTATTATTATCATTATTTATTTTTATTATAATTATTCCCCCTTAATTAGGCACTCGAATGTTAGTAGTTGTATTTACCATTATATCGTCAATTATATGTAATCACAGTCTAGGGTGTATGTATCTCATTAATTTCCATAAGCTAATAGGGAAATTAAAAAAATTATTCTTGCTGTCAATGCAAAAATGGGCACATGTAAACCTCCACCTATTAGTTTCAGCACTGGAGCAAACTAGAGCAAAATAAATTTTGTCAGTGAACATAGATGAAAACAGCAAATGAAGATCTAGTTCAAAGCAAGGCTTAGTTCATGTTCTTTTTTCTCGTCCTCTGAAACTTGCAGGGCATTACAGGCTAGCTCTGGTTTTGACAAAGTTTAAACCAATGTCTACTCGTTAAAGATGAGCTTTTCTAAAGATCTATAGCAAAGCAAACATTCATAGCTGCTCCAGGCATGTTTTTCTGTGAGTATGTCAAATACTGTAAACAAGATACAGAATGCATTCCAGATGCTTGTGAAAAGTGATGACATTGACCAACTCCTAACCACTCATTCTTTAAAACAGCTTATGAACATCAAATAGGATTTCCAAAATCATTCAGCAGTAAAATGTTTTTCTCAATGCTTATAAAAATCCAAAGTAATTGCTTCATTTACTCAAAAAAAAAAAAAAAAAAAAAAAAAAAAAGGAAGAAAGGAAAAAAAAAAAGAAAGCGGTATAATATTCTGAGATTCTAAGTGGAATGGAGCATATTTGGGGGCAATATATAAAACTGAAGATCAGGAAGTGCCATGCACACAAGTTTGAATTTTATCTCATGGTAACAGATCCAAAGAAATAAAACATGACCGATATTAATTTCTTAAATAAAATCATATATTTGTGCTAGCTGACCAAAAAGTTTTAATTTCATATTTAAAAGACAATGATAAAGACTTGGGAAGACAGCTTTTTTAAAAAAATATTACATAATAGACTTACTATTAGCATATTTAGATTAATGCTGACAAAAACTATTTTTTGTAGCAGAAAAATAAGAAGTCACAACTTTATAAATTTTGGTAAGAGTGTTTAGAATTCTTTGTAATATTTGTTACATTGAGATTTTGTTTTCACATAATTCTATACCTCTTTCTAGGGCTTTTTTTTTTTTCTTTTCAAAAATCTAAAGGGACTAGATCAAGATTCAGTTATAAATGTTATGAATCATACACATTTTTCTCTCTATAAGACAAGTAATTTCTACTATGTTAAACATTCTATTATGCTTTATTTAGGTGGTATTTCTTAGTAAAGTGTAAAACTGTGGTTCATAAGATTACAGAATTATGATCATTCAACTTCTTTTAAAAAAACCCAAAATTATTTGCATAGAGTATTGAAAAAGTCAATATAATTTAAAAATTAAGAATGCCTTAAATCAAAATCAGATTCTTGTTGATAGCATCATTGTTCAGCTTGAGCTGTTTAAATACCCAAAGTTGTCATCTGCTCATGATGTTTGCTGTACACACTATAATGGATTATTCCTATCTCTAAAATAATAGGAAGTATTGCCAAATGCATATGAATATATCCCTTTTTCAAAAAAAAAACAAAACAATAGAGGCTGACATGAAATATCACTTTTTAGATGTTGAGAATCTGATTACTTTATCCACAACACACTGCACAGTGCCTCCCTTATTAACAAAGCAATCTGGGAACAATTGAGAAATCTCTTAAAGCAAGGCTGATTAATTGAAATATGTGGCAATAAATGTCCCTGTTGCATTGCAATCATGCTGTTCTATATAACATAAAAGATTACTTCCAAATAATCTCTGTGTTACAGGCACACATTTAGTATTCAATATCCATTATGAACTTTTGTTATTCATTGGAGAGTTCTACAGAGTGCTGAAATTTTAGGGGAAAAATATAATATTATCTTTTTTCCCTAAGAGAAATCATTTACTAGTTGCAAGATGTTCAGTGGTAAAATAGTCTGATCTGAAAGATAAACTGAGATGGGTACCTAGAGATGAAAATACCCAGAAGTGAGAGTAGCAGTGGGTCACTTAAAATGCAAGAATGCAGACATTGCTTCAGCTATGTGTCATATGGGGGAATATGCTTCTTTATGAAACTCAGTTGTTGCAGGACTCGAGTGATATCTATCAAGGATGTCTAAAATCGCCATTTGAGTCCTGTTTTTTTTTAAACTGCTCAAAACAAATGAGTTCCAGTATACAGTGTCACTGTGGCCAGTAACAGATCATAGACTTTTCACTAGTTTTTCAGCCTCTCAGGGCTGAAATTGGTTTGGTGGAATCTGTGTTAACTTTTTTTACCTGACTGTTGTTACGTTTTCCTTAGTTTACTTAGTTTAACAGCTGCAACCTTTTTTTTTTTTTTTTCTTATCAGATGTTTGTGGCTAATTTGTTTTCCATATAATTGGATGCTAAAACCATGGTTTTGTACAGAAAGGAGAAAATGAGCCAGCACTTCACACTAGTGACTAAATTAAATGAGACTTGGGCCTCATGGATTGCATTTTAGGCTTGGATTTTATCAACGAAAATGTGAATCATCAGTAAAAATGCATAAGTTAAACTTCAGCTATGGGATATTCTATACAAAACAAAAATTGTGCCCGAAGGCTGTGGAAGTAAATTAGAAGACCCCAGACAGTGCAGAGATGATTGGATAAGTAGTAGTGCCAGCAGGAAATCAGGTGACCTATAGAGAATACAAAACCCAGTAACAATCAACAGCCAGGGTCCCTCTTCATAGGCACCCATCCTGACCTCTCACCACTACTGCATATTAATTCACCCTCCCAGTCTCCTTCAGGCTGAACAAGACAAGTGACCTCAGCTGCTCCTCATATGGGTTCCCTTCTAGACACCTCAAAATCTTCATTTGGATGGTCTCTAAAAGCTTTGTCTTTCTTATACTGTAGCACCTAAAACTGCACACTGGACTCAAGGTGAGGCTGCAGCAAAGAGCGGGACAATCACCCCCCTCAGCTGGCAGTGTTAAGAGTAAGCGCTTGTTTTATATATAAGGAATGTTTGCTGCTCATCCATTAAGACGATACTGAGAGTAAAATAAATAAATCTAAAAAGTTCTGATATGCACATATGTCACCTGCACAAGCACACACCCTCCTGCCCAGCCTTGGCAGTTTGCTCCCACAGAAGAGGTGGCTGCTCCAGCTTTGTGTCCCTCCTGCTGCTTCTGACCCGGTGCCAGCACACCCACCACTGAGGAGGTGTCCCAGGAGGTGCCTCCCCACCCCGTGTGTGTGGAGGGGTCCCTGCACGGTGTCCCTACGCTGCCAGACTCCTGTCAGGGGCAGGCTGCTCCTGGTGTCCCTTGGGGCAGCTGCACTGCCTGGCTGCAGAGTGTCCTGGATTTCTCTATGAAAACAGAACTTTTCCTGATCACACAAGTTTTAACAGATTTTTCTGTCCAGCTCTAAAGGGGCATTTCTAGCCAAAACCACAAAAAATTGAAACAGTTCTATATAAAATGACTCCCCCAAAAAAAGCTTCAGCTTTTTGATTGCTAAAACAAGAACTGAAAAGAAATTGCTTGAAGTATGCTCTTGACTTCAATTCAGACCTTAAGAAAATTTTCCTGTTGCCAGCCTTCAGTTCATTAATCATCACGAAATTTTCTCTGTAAGTAGCAGGCAATAGCAGGCAGATGAAGTTTAACTTGCTTCATTAAAAATAAAAAATATAACTGAAAATAAAAGTACCTTTTTCTATATTGGTAGCTACTGTGACATTAACGATTTAAATCTAGAAGTCATCTTCATTTAAATTACCAGACACTTCAGCTGAAAAAAAACCTGAAATGACCCTTATTAAATTAATTTAGTTTTTATTTTTTGCATATTGTCTACAAATGTAAATTATGTCTTGAAATGTGGGAGGCTGGATTGCAGTTAGAAAGGTTAATGCTCAAGGGCATGAAATAGTTCTTAGAATTTGAAATCTATTTGCAGTTATTCAAGAACTAATTTGGGAAAAAAATGTCTAGTCTGTGACTAGTCACTGGATGTGTTTAATGTTAATGGGTTGCTGTTGGGACTATTTAAATGGTCACCTTTCACATAATATTGTCTTTGTTCTCTGATGGAAGCCTTTAATCTTTATAAATGAAAAGAAAAAATGACTCAAAGAACTCTTGGGACTTGAAGGCGTTAGACTAGGGAGTGATACCTATGTAAAAAACACAGATTGCAAGAGATTATGGTCTAAGAGGAAGTTTAGATTTCTCAGAGACTCATCCAACCTGGTTTTAAACACTTTGAGAATTGGAGTATCCACAGTTTCTCTGGGTAACCAGTTCCAGTGTCTCACCATCATCCCAATAAAGAATTTTTTTCCGAATATGTAATCTAAACCGACTCTCTCTCACTTAAAAGCCATTCCATTCCTTATCTTGTTACATGCTCTCATAAATAGTCTCTCTCCATCATTCTTGTAGGCTTCTCTACGAACTCAATGGAAAAACGTTAATATAACCCCTACAAGATTAGGATTTCACCCTTTTATATGTCTAATGGGCAGGAATAACACAGGAGCACCAATGCCTTTTCACTTTTCACATCTTCACATAAGCAGCATGTTTTTTAAAAATGTAGAGTTACAGTCAGACACACACAGAACAATAAAATAATGCAAGGGAAATATCTATGACTAACATTCCAGACTGAGCTTTAGAAAACTGGGTTATTGCTTCTAATTTTGGCTTAGGTTTCATACCAAATGTTGTTCAGTCCTCAAAGGCTCTTCTCACAAAAGGTCATACAGTTGTAATGTAATTGTTACCATTCTTCTTCTGAAAAGTACAACCTCGAGTTAAGTGCCTGATCTGTTCAGGTGCTTAAGAATAGACTCCTAAAAATGAGAAAAGCTGTGGAAAATTTTGAGAAAAGCATCTTTATTCCAAGACATCTTTTTCTCCAGGAAAGGACTTACATGTCTCACTGGTGACGACTATGGCAGTTGCTGCACTTTATCGGTGATGGAGGTATTTCATCTTAGAATTAATGGCAATGGAGAATTCTGACTGGGTACCTTGGCATTACAGAAATACAAAAAATAATTGGTTAAGTATTAAAATTTAGTTAAAAGCTATTTTGAAGTCCTGATTGAAAGCATTTTAGATGCATTAAATTAAGTTTTAATAAATAAAGAATTGGAGTACACTGAGAGCTTCAGAATTTTTGGAATAAGAAAGAATTCTTCACCCAAAGAATTAAAAAGAAGCGGATGTCTTTAAACCTGTTTTACTTTCTTGTCATTGGGGTTGTGTATCATGAAAAATCACTGCTGTCTAGATATTCATTTAGGAATCAGCATGAAATCCACATATGGTCAAAACAGAAGTTTTCCAAATACTGGTGGCAGAAGTCTACACAAGTCTTTCCAAGCAGACAGAGCTGTTGGAATTATTAATCAATGCACAATCTAAAAAATAATCAGCATCTAAAAACATATTTAAATCAAATATAAATGCTTTCATAAATGTCCTAGCTAAACATATGTAATTAGTTTCCATGAAAAAAACCTCTGCTAAATTAATTTTAATGAAGGGATTGCAGTAGCTAAAATTACATGACTGCATTGTCTGCTCTAGCAAATCTGACATTGAATCCAAGGTTTATAAAGTCAACAAAGCTTTTAGGACATGTGCTTACTTAACAACATTGTTTGAATGACCTGCTTCAGGAGCAGCTAAGTAAGTCAAGATTTATTTGACAATTTCAACAAAGTATACAGAAATATCTCAAAGTATTGTTTGCAAGCTTAAATGTGAAGAGAAGAAGCAAACACTTCTGCAGACACTACCTTCACCTGAGGAAATTTTTAAATAATAGCTTCATGGCATTTTGGTATAAATTATGCCCTTGTGTACTGTCAAACAATATTGATGATGTCTTTTTTTTAACTACGCTAAACTATTTTTGCTTTCTATATATCTGAACTTCTTTTCAGTCTGACTAAATGACTAGTGCATTTTATATATTTTTTTTTGTATATGACTTATCATACTTGATATTGAAACAGTGTGTCATTAATAAAGTATAAAGAGACTGGTTTGTCCTTGATTTTCTTGTTGCATAGGTGGTTTATGGCTAAAGGAGAAAAGCTGTTTCTAAACTCTCTTCCCCTTCAAAATGAAAGAAATATCATTACATACAAATATTCTCTATTGTATTGTTTTAACATTTATTATTTCTATCTTTTGAATTAAAATAGTCATTAAAGACTTTAAGAGAAATATATGTAATATATATTAATATCAAAGACTTAAAGCAGTATACTAAGAATTTTCATTACTGTTCTTGCTTGATATTCAGGCTCCTTGAAAAGCATGAAGAACAAAAAGGAAGGAGCAACCAGTCAGTGGCCTTGTACAGTAAATGTATGATACCATAATAGAATCACCTTGAATCAAGAATAAAAACTGCCTCAGAGCATTAAGGAAAACTCTCCAAAATTTAATCTCAAGATCTTGGTCAAGTTAAACATTTCAGCAGGTGGAGATAGACTGTTGGTGGAAATGCAAAAAACTGACATTAATGCTACAACTACTACCATTACTACTGCTGCTGTTGTTGAGTGATAAAGATGTTTTAGATGCTTTAATACAGGTAATATGGTGTTCTGGGAAAATGGTGAAATTATCCAATCTGGGCCACCTGCACCCTATTTACTACGTAAATTTTGGACTTCTGCTCCAAAGAAAGCACTTAATCTTTCACTTTCATTTGAAATAATTAGGTGTGTGTTCGTCACCCACAGGAGATTTCTTTTGCTAGCACAATATACCACATTACAAAACATTGTTTTATGTTGCCCCCCCAGTCATCCACACAACCACTGGTATGGCAACAGCAGCTGTTTATGCCGAAAAATAAACTGCACAGCAACTTCAGTGATATTCTTGATTGCATCTATATGCAATGAAGAAATCCTCACCCCTGGACCAGACAGGTTTTCCCAGAGTAATAACAAATATACCAGGAAACAGCCATGATCTGATAAATGCTCCACAAAATAATCAGTTATTGGAACAAAATTTAGAAGATCAGAATTGAGCAAGTCTAATCATCACAGTAAGTGATTTGTTTACATCTCGCCACAACACATTATGACATGGGCTCTATTGACAGTCTGACACTGTTGACCAGTATCTTTTAATGCCAAGTGTAAATTAACCCACAATTAAGAGATATACACTCAGATTCAGTGATGTATGTCTCTCTTCTCTGTCCCCATCTGTGCCATTGCTATTTAACTAGATAGAACCTAAGAAAAGAACATAAATGGATTGAAAGGATCAATTTTAAAGTAGTTATAAATAATTCTCCAGATATCAGGAAGAATTTTTGTTCCAAATCTATGTCTCTGTCCAAAATGTGGTGCTATTTATTATCATGCACTATAATCTAGACCCAAGTGATAATATCATTGCATGACAGGAGTAATCTACTGAACACTTTTTACTATAATCCATTAGAATTAAGTCTATGTGGCCAAAATGCAAAGCCCATCTGTTTAATAACTTTCTCACAAGTAAACAAAAAAACTTGGAAACAAATGAAAAAAGAAAATTCCAAGCACCTGCTTGGAAAAGGAGAAAATTCAGCCCTACAGTAGGCCATCTCTAAGAATTTATGTAAGACATATGAGACAGTCTTGGAAACCACTACAAGGCTCACAGAACAAACAGAGCAGGCAAAGTAACCAAAACCAAAATTACACTTCTTCCAGCATTTTGTCCTTTTCTCCCTTTGATTTCCAATACTGGCAGTGCATTTTTTTCCTGCTTGCATAAAGGGCAAGGATATCTACAGTTCTCTTTTGCATCATTAATCTGCAGACTAGGATATATTGTTTATAGTCCTTTCATCTCCTCAAATCC
Source organism: Sturnus vulgaris (assembly GCF_052056855.1). NCBI lineage: Eukaryota > Metazoa > Chordata > Aves > Passeriformes > Sturnidae > Sturnus > Sturnus vulgaris. The sequence goes on from NC_142244.1 coordinate 76,085,620, forward strand.
ATTCTGATTAATAAAATTTCACAGTTTATTTCACACCTTTTGGACTATCATATATGAGCAACTCTCAAGTTATTCTTAGGATAAAGGAAAATATATTAACATTAACACAGCAGGACCAAAATGAAGGGAAATGAAGGGCATTAAGTCATAGTTACACATAAGATAACTTCTCTCTGGTTACAGGCAAGCCAAGCTTCTGACCATTATGTGGGACATTGTCAGATTTGCTATTCAGGTAGCAGATATCTTTCAGAATTTTACTGCTTGTATTAAAATACTTACATGAGTAATGACTTATTCGTGTCTAGCATCACGTTCATAAGGAAGATACAATCTCAGAAATGCCATTGTATTACTTCTGGCCAGATTTTGTATGCAGTTCTTAGTTTGAAAAATGTTGGTGTCTGGTTCTAGATCACATTAATTTATAAATATTACCTCTTGTGAACGTGAAGGTTCTTTCAATATCCAAGCCCATTTTAGTCTTGACTTACTGTGAGTAATGATTTTTAGATTTATCTGCATTTATGGCACAATTGTAAACGTTGTTGTCTTGGAGGCACTCACATGAATACCATCAAGTAACAAAATAATTTCTGAATCAACATATTAAGTGTATGTTCATAGGAAGTGACTATATAGTCCTAGTCACAATTACTTTGCAATAAAAAAACAAACCAAACTAAACGAAACCAAAATAAAAAACAAAACCAAAAACCCAAAGCCCAACAAACAAACAAAAGTGGTTGAACCAATAGAATCATGACCCTTTCTTTTCCACAATCTCACTAAAAATTCCTATCTTTTGCTTAATTAGCTTTTTCTCTTACAATTAAGATTATTTAATGAGAGGTTATCACTCAACATCTGCAATTATAGGTGCAAATGCAAACATCTCCTTTTTACACCTTACTTCCTACTTCTCCAATCTGTTTAAACTTCATAGCCAAATTTCCTCCTCCTCTCCCTCCTTTTTATCTCAATCAAGTGATTTTCATCCCTAATTCTTCTCCCTTTTTGGCAGCAAATGCAGATTTCCTTTTACCACATGACAACATCTCCATCATTCTAGATCTACTACACTTCGTTTTTGACCCTTAACATATTTTCATGTCTTGTCCTATTTTTTTCTAATAAAAGTAGCCATAATTTTTTAAAAATAGCCCTAATCTACTTCTCATTTTCCTACCTACCATGAAAAACTTTTCATATTTTTTTTTACTTCCTACACAGTTTTAAACAAAAACAAAGCAACCTTTTTTCTTTCCGTTGTTTGTGGTTTTTAATTTTTTTACTTCAGTGTTTTTGTCTCTTGTTTAAATTTCTATCTTCTTGCTGATTTTTCGTAGATAAAGAATAATATAACTTAAGTCAGCATTGATAATTGATAAAACTTCATAGTCTCCAATTTACATATGTGTCCCAAATATATGGTTTCTCAGTAGTGCTGCTCCACAATGCATTTTTTCTATCATTACACTCTGTAGAACTCAGGTTGCTGATTTTCTCACTAAGTTTTGTCTTCCTCTTCTATTTACTTCTGTGTTTCTATTGGCCACATTAGAATGTCTAAAGTACCTCCTAAACAATTAGTACCCAAGGCAGATAATTTGATCACTAGTGATTTAGAAGAGCTGTGGGGAAGCTGGCTAGCACAGTCAGAAGTGCTTACCAGGAAAGGTTTTTCTGATCCTCATTTTCACTGGAAATAAAAAGTTAATGTAGCATCAGCCAGTTATGATGTTAACAGCTGTACACTTGACTGCATGCAGGCTGTCATACTGGGAAGGGCAGAAAATATTCACAACACATAGAACATCACTAATTCCTTAGTAAGTTCTCCCAATTGTCCACCACTACCTCCACTACCTCCCCTTGCCTTCCATTACCCGGGTGTCTTCAAAGTTTTTGTTTTAGCACTGCTCACAAAACTAAGATGTGGTTTGCTTTGGTTTTTTTTTTTTTTTTAGTTAGTCTGGTCTGCGTGAAGTTTACTCTAAGAGATTTTTAATTGATAGCTTGAACTACATGAGAAAAAAACAACTGCCTTTGATAATGCTCAGAATTGTTCTCAGTTGAAATACCTGCAAGAATTAGATACTTGTAGTAATGTATCTCGTTCAATCATTTCAGCAGAAAGGATAAAAATTTTACATAACTCATGAAATTTGGATAGTTGCTATTTTCTTATAATTTAGCAATCAGATTTTGAAATGCAGTAGGAATATTTAACTGTTTTTTTCTTTCTTCCTTAGAAGCTGACAAACCCATAATACACAAAGAAGGTTTTTATAAGTAGTATTATGAGAAGTATGTGCAAAATATACTGTGAATGGCAAACTTGGTTTATAAGACAGGGTGGCATTTTTATATTCACTAAGTCTTGGTTTTACTAGACATGCAATCTTTCTAACATATAAAAGTCTGCAGGGGTATCTGAGAATATATATCAAAACTAAGTAGCTCTTACACTTTATGATACCATAAATGTAAAAGCAGTACTATTACACTTGAGAGTTACTTGCTTTTGCACAGCACTGACTACACAGGAACTAAATAACATTGAGCAAATAAACAAAGTGATTGCACAAAAAAAAATACGATAAACTTGATTTATTCTGTGAAGGTGAAAAATTAATGCCTAAGGGCTTTTTTTCTTCTTCGCTTTGCTTATATTAGCCAGGTCCACATTACTGAGCTTCTATAACACCTTGGCCTTGTCTTCTGTTGCATATGGTCATGTGACCCTATCAGGTCCCCTGTGTTGAGTGAGAGAATACAGAGTGAGTAAAGGTGATAATAAGGTCTTGACATAAGTTTTTTGAGGGTATTTGTTTGACATTATTAAGAAGAACTAACATTACTATGCATAATACTTGTGAATCCAAGTATACAGTGTACAACCCTTCCACCATCAACCTTTCTGTGATTTTGTGGATGGATAGAGGAAGGAGACATGTATGTAAGAAAAATTATTAAAGTATAGAACTAAGTGGCACAGCCTCTTGGCACAATCAAATATGTTTTGAATTTCTTAGTTTTTGATTTCTGAAGCCATTTGGAGGATTCCCCTGACACATGTGAGATAAATGTGCCTTGGGCTTATTTCCTTTTACTAACTATAGGAGAACAAGAGTAGATAAAATACCTGAAGTTTAGATAGTTGAATTCAAATCAGACAAATCAAACCTGATGTGTTTAAATTAGCTGTGTTTAGTCACTTTGCCATGTCAGAAGACGTGCAACTTTGGACCAGAGGAAAAGTATGCACAAAGCCCTGCTGCCCTCCTATAGCCTTGATAAATACAACCGTTCTGCTTCCAGTACCATGAAGGAAGTGTTTACAGGATAACATCATTGCCTACTAATGTAAAACCAATTGACAATTATGTCCCTGTTCTGTTGATTCATTGGGAAGTCAGAGGCTTCCAACACATACTTCACTTTAGAAAAAATCTGCATGATGTGCAAATAATTGACAGTTCTTAAAAAAGGAAAAGAAAAATGACATTATTATTATTATTATTATCTGAATAAGTAAGACATAAAATAATCCAGATAAGGTGATCAACTGGTTTAAAAGCAAAGGGAATGCAGAATGCACAAATGTTTGGGTTTTTTTTATTTTCACTGCTTTAATCTGTCATTCATTTCAAATTAAAAAATCATTTGAGGCATTAGAGTGTGTGTATAAGTTTGTTTTTCATTAGGTCACTAATTTCAGATGAAATCTAAAGAAAATGTAGTCAATTTAATGTGATTTAGTGTGATTTCAACTGGCAATAGTTTAACAATCAATAATTTACACCATGTACTAATGTACAATATGAAATGTCATTGTAATAGCAGGCCAAATTTCATTTACTTTTCCTATATGACCTGTACTATGGGTGCAGTTGAGGTTACCTTCAGTTATTTGCCAGTCAGAGTTACTTATATTTTCCATTTTTATTCCTGCCCTTTCTTTTTCCATGAAGCCTTTTTTCTTGTCTTAAAACATATTTTATTACCTTATAAATTAATCACATCCACAATGCATTAAAACTCTAAAAAAAGAAAACCCAGTCCAACGACTGTGCAAGTTTTCCAAATAAGATGAAATCATTGTTTGATTTAGATATAGGTGCACTTGGGTACACACAGGGCCATAATTTTGTGAGTAGACAGATGTTATCATAAAAATGTATAAAAATAACAAACTTGACAAAGGAGGAATCTTCAATATGAGGTAAATTTAAAATCTGATAGCTGTCTAATCAAAGTAAGGTATAAGAAATGGCTCTAGGTTTTAACCAGAGGGATGATCTACATTAACACATGAAGCTTTTTAAATAAGAAACTACCTGTGATTTCCCGAACTTTGCAAAGTGCACTTTTATTATTTGGTCGGAAAGCCAAACAAATGAAACCACAGAATCATGGATATTGCAAGGGAAATCCAGAGGTCATGTTGTCCCATCTCCTGCTCAGTAAGGCAAACTCAATCTGAATGATCAGGTCCATGCCCAGTCAGATCAGAATATCTCTAAGGATGCCAACTCCAAAATCTCCACGGGAAATTGTGTTTGAGATTGACTACGAGTGTGACCATTGGAAGATAAATATCTAATTCATAGTTTGTCCTTAGAGCTATATATATATTTTGATGAATCACAGAGTCCTTGTTTACACAGAAAAAAATTATGTTAGCATATGCCAGCCAACAGATATTTTTCAAAATACAGTGTGAATGCTAATATTTGCAATATTGGTCAAATAGAAGCCAAGGTTAAAAAGAGAAACTTTATTTTCAAGAAAGACACTGCTCGTTTTAATGACTTAAATATCTATCTTAGATTCCAATGGGGATATAATTCACTATTTTGAGGTGACTGTGAAATATCTCCAGACCATCACTGCAGAGAGAAAGGTGCTTCTGAATATCCACATACCCAATAATTGAATAATGCACTTCTAATTTCTCTGTCCTCTTTCTGCCTCCCTGCACCATAGAGAATCCAAACGAAACAGTGGAGAATGGTGTTATGTATGGGTTAATGCACAGTTTAAGTCAAGGAGTCTGCTACCTGTGGCGCTTGTTCCTCAGGGAAATGTAATTCTTGATTTCCTGTGCAATGGACTCTTCAAATTATTTCGCTCTTTATCAAAGCTGGGAAACACCATTAGTATCTCAGAATTTCTTAGGGCAACCTAAATTCATCCTAATGCTTATCACAATGAAGCTGTAGGCAGCAGGTAGATGATCATCATAATCTCAGAACAAGGATTTCTGAACACTTGTGAACCTCAGTTTGTATGCCCACAGAATCTGAGAATTGGAAGTGGTGTTCCTAATAGGTTAAGGAATCTGTAATGGCTGTTCAGCAATAAAGACATAAAAGGGTTTTTGCAATCAAGCTGATGGTACATTTTTGTTTCCTAGTCCTTAGTTTTGGTAAGATCTACATGGTCTGAATCTATTTTAATTAATTTAATAATGCTTAAAAGTTCAGCCTTGTTAAGATTTAAATTGTTAAATTCCACTGATCTCAGGTTAGGTTAAAACACTGAATCTATTTTTCTTTGCACCCTAAATTCTACTCTAGTATGTATATTTACTGTTAGTGTATTTTAGCTCTTGAGCCTTATTGCTCTGTTGTAGTATGCATTACCTCTCACTTTCATGTACTCTCACCCCTGTAACTTCTTTCAGGGTCACTCAAATCTCCATGTTGTTAAGAAGAGGATAAAGGAGGAAATGTGAAAGAAAAAAAAGGGGAAAAAGAAAGAAAAAAAAAGAAAAATAGAAAAATAATATATAGATGATGATGATGATGATGATGATGATGATGATGATGATGATGATGATTTCAGTCTTTGATATCACTCCATGTCTTGAAAAATGGTGAATGTTTTAAGTTAAAAATAAAATGCACTCCAGCTATTCTTTAACTGAAAAGAGACCAAACTTCTCAATCCTCACTTTACATATAAACTTTGCAAGTGCTTCTCACTGTGTTAATATGTGGGAGTATGTGTAATTGTGTACACATATGTATCAATTTATATGTATGCATGAGAAATGCCAAGTTGAATTTCTTGGTGAACAAAATCTGGTTCTGCTAATGAGTAGAGGAACAGAAGGAATATATACAGAAAGTAGAGAACATGGGAAGATTGCTATTGAGATCTGAAAACCATAACATTAAAGGGGTTAATTTTTCATTAGAAGAGCAGATGGGAACATACTAGTAAACTTTAAAAGCATACAGGCTGCTAGCTTAGCTTCTAAAGCAAATTTTTTTCATAAAATATAGGAGGCCCTATGCAAAAATACATCAGCATTTTTTTTTTTTGTATATTGCAGTAAAAATAATAATGGCATTAAAAGTTAGACTCTTTCAGTGCATCAAGCTTTAAATCTCACAAGGGCAGAGATATCAAACTGTCAGTGTAATTGGGGAAAAAAAGAAGTTAAAGAATGGAAGTTCACAAAATGTGTAGTATATCTAAGAGACAAAAATACATGTCTGATTTCATAATGCTGTTGCGCAGAGATTTCCATCTTAGAATTTATTCCCCCTTTCAGTATTGTCTTGGAATGGTATTTTATTTATAAACCACTCATCTGCATATGCATTATTTTTTGTTGGTAAGTCTGCATCTCTCAGTCCTACTTTTTCCCTGTATCTGATTTCGCACATAGAAGTAGCAGAGCACCTGGGACACTGGGAAACACTGAGCATCTTGGACAAGGGGATACCTATCTTTAGGAAATATGACATTTAATATGTGACTGTGTGACTAATACAGTAACATGTAACTCAGTGAATACTTGTCACAAACAAATTTGCTACTCTCTAACACAGATTTGCATGTTTTATTCTGATGAGATACTTCACAGAAAAGGCAACAATTTTTAATGAAGCAATTCACAGACTTCTGAAGATTCATAATAGTCTTCAGATGAAGGCATCTATTTGTCATTTGGCTCTACTAGGCTTTTTTTATATAGCTCATGTTTACAACCAGCTCCCAGATTTAATCGTTTTTTTAAAGTATTGGCATGTTGTTTTGGAGAAATACATCAATTTCAGCAGAAAATGTAAAAGATCACTGAAAGTGTTTTTGCTTACCGTTGGTTCATGTTCCTTAGGATGAGGTCAGAGTTTTGCCACACAGGCTTGTCAGTGTCAATATCATCTCATTTTTCACTCAAAACATCAAAATATTGTGTTAACTCAATCCATCTATTGTGTTAAGCTGCAACCCACAACATCTCCCAGAAATAACAATTTGTATTAAAAAACTTTAAGATGGCAAGTTGTAACCATAATATCTATCAACAATTTTTATGAAACAGAATTTTAAGGAAAGAAATTAACCTATTCTCAGCTTTAATCCCATGAACTATATTTTAGCATATCTGAAGCACATTTCTGTGTATTTTTTCCCTGTTGATGTATTTATGCTTATTATTAGAACTAATATTTAACAAATATTAAATATTTAATATTTTAACAATGGCTTTTCATGTTTCATACATTTTTGTGTTAAAAATTCAAAAGTGTGCTATTGCTAAGGCCAATCTTCACATAATTATCAAAGTACATCCTAATAGGACACTACTTGAGCTGCAAGGGTGGTTGCTTTTGCATGCTATGTAGTTTCTCCACCATGTGATCTTTCTGCAACAAAAGTAGGTAATATTTTAAGCACTATTTTAAATTACATTTAAGGTCTTGCCTTTTTAGGGTTTTATTTTATCAATAAACTTAAGTACTTATGAAAATGAAAAATGTTGAGTTCTGGAGACCAGTGAGCAACACACATGATTTCCACTTTTCATTCATAGAAATGAGAAGACTGCAACACATGCCCATGTTACTCAATCAATTTAGAAAAAAAAAAAAAAAAAACAAAACAAAAAAACCCCCAAACTTAATAAAAAAATACCTTTGTTGACCCTTCACTCATTAGAGCAATTTCCTTACTTCAGTCCTATATTCAGATTTAAAGAAACAATTTCTGAATGCGTGCTTTATACTATAGATGAAAAAGGTAAGATAATTGGGGTGGTGACATGCAAGGCTATAAGCCCCAAGAATCTTAACTAGGAGCACTCTCCATTTCATTCTTTCAGGTTCTGGTATAAATTTATAGTAATCTGGGGATGATAAAAGCAATTTCAAATGATGTTTGTAAGCCTATTTAAGTAGTCCTAAAGTCATACCACTGTTTGCCAAGAAGTATTTAAAATACTTTAAAATCTTTTAAGCTCATAGAGATTTTAGTCTCCTAGAAGAGTATTTATTTAGTCATATATCATCTATTCCAGTTTAAGGCTGTCTTCAAGGTAAAAATACAAGAAACTCATATTAATAACTTGAAAATATGTCATTGAAATGATGAAATATTTAATATTGTAACTGTATTATTAATGATTTATATTTAACAGATCCTTGTATCACATGCAGAACTTAAATATTTAAACAAATGGAAAAAACAGCAAACCTACAAAGACATTTTCCCAGAGGTACAAAAATGTTTTATTTGCATGTATATAAAGTTAAATTAAAGGTACATGAGCCACTTTGTGACTATTATGAATAGTTCTATGAACTATTAACAGAATAAAATGGAATCTGTATACTATTAGAAAAAAAACAAAATTCTTAGTATTGAAAAAAAAACTCTGCTTATCTTGCTGAAAGTTTTGTTTCCCTTCTCTTTATTTATGTTGTCTCTGGCATAGCTCCAATATATTAGGTAGAATTTAGGCACTTAAATACAGATTTAGATTCCAGAGAATCCCTGTGAAAATAAGCAGCACTTGTTTGACTTTGAAATCCTCTGGGATCAAGACTTATGCTTCTGTGCCTGTGCAAAACTTCTGTGTTTCAAATATTTTTATTTCGCCCTTTAAGTTATACTTAGCTTCAGCAATCCAGCACTGAGTTGATCTCCCAATATACACACACACACCAAGAAGAATTATGACTAACCATAGTTACAGACTCTTGCATTTGAAAAAGATGCTAATGACTCCTGCTCTTTTTATGCAATATCTTCATGGACGAAACATCCACTTAAGAGAATGAGAGACCTGTGAGTCCAAATTTGCATGACATTATTCTATTATCATCAGCCTGTGAACTTCTCTGTCATTATGTCACTCTACATTTCTATTGAAGCTATGAAACATTGAAGAAGAAATTAAAAATATCTCATGGAAAAATAGAATGTAGAGAAAAGGACTCATCTCTGTAATTCAAGAATGAAGCCTAAGAGCAGCAAAGAGCAGGTCCTGACTTTCAGTCACTGCTTCCAGGACACTTAATAGATACTGATTTATTTTCTATGCCTATAATTGTTATAGTGCAGATATAATTTATTTCTTTATATATTTCTGCAGATTCCAATGTGTCAACCTTTCCAGCTTCACAGCTAGTAGGTATCTTCAGCATATTGCTTGGAATTTTTTATGCCCATTAAAGAGACCTGTAGCATTGTCCAGCAGAAATATATTTCTTGACTTTACCAGATACATTCAGAAAAGGTCATTGGATACAAATGATGCCTTAGTTTATGTGGAAAAGGACTAGCTCACACTCTGAGGAATAATTTTAGCAAAGATATGCAGCTGATACTTCGGTACTGTACAGAAATATGTACTTACTAGCAATAATGCATAGTTTCTTAACCATAAACAGGGCCGGTTGTGAAACAAAATCCAACTGTCCATCTTTGTCAAAACTAAACCTTTCTGGATTTGTGTATAAATACATTTTCACACTCCTAGGCCTTCAATTCATGCTGAAAATTTAAAATTAATTTGTTATCCTGGCAAATTAAAAAAAAAAAAAAAACACTTTCACTGCTTCATCTGTAGTTAGCATGAAAAGACAAACATTTCACAGAGTAGTTGAACTCATTTTCTCCTAGATAAAGAATATGAAAATCAAATTGAAGTACTTAGTTTGGATGGCTATTCCGGTTCAAAATTTTAAATAAAGTAATTTTCATGGATAATTGTGGTTTTCTCCTGCTGATAATGCATTTAACTAAATTTTTGAGTTCTATAGTCTCTGTGTTTTAGATAGTTCCACTTGGCAGATCAGACAGCAATTTTTTTTAATATATTATGTTATAGGTTATATTATTTTAGTTTTTAGATGCCTGACTTCAAAACTTAGGTTTTGATTTTCAGAAGTGAAATACTTGTCATACTTATATTGAAACCTTGCCTTTAGAATCAAATTTTAGGATAGTTCTTATTATGATCTTAAATCAATAATTATTAAGATATTTGTAATTACAGATTGCTTGTTTACATATCAGCATAGTTGTTCCCCCTGATGGCGAAGTTTAAAGTCCAGGCTAGATGTTCCTGACTGGATGGCTGTGGTTAAAAACTGCATGATTTTGAGGCTCAGAATGCTGATAGCACCTTTCACAACTAGGATGATTTAATTAAGGCAAATAAGTACAGGATTAAGTCCAAGATTTTCAAAGGTTTTGGCTGATTATACAGTTGCCTATGCTAGGAGGTTTCGACTGTATCTGGAGGGAGTTGTTTGTTTTCATTAAAGAAACAAATATTGTAAAGCTGTAAATATCACTAATGTGATAAAAATCCTGATCCTAGAAATTCAGTTATTCTACTAATATAGGTTATTTTAATAGCACTGAACTCCAAAGTCCAGGGAATAATTATGTTGGGCATTTTTCAAATCCAACACATTTTTTCTAATCCAAGAAAAGACGCAAAGATCTTGTGTACACCTACATTGTTAAATCTGTTGGATCAACAGAGAACCTGAAAGTGTTTAAGTATTTATTAACCATACAAAAATTAGACATAAAGTTTGACTCGATTGCAAGTGAGCTGACAAACAAGTTGATTGCGAACTAACTTTTTACCTTTATTCTGATGTCTTGGTTTTTTAGGTGAAAAGAGATGCAAAGAGTTGTGGAAAATTTTTGGGTTGAAAAGTTCTCAGAGTTCTAGACTTTTACACACTGTTTTAATAAGTGTTACTGAAAAAAAATTAAAAAAGAATATTGAAATAATTAGTTCTTCCATGGAAAAAAAATCCCATTAGAACTGTATTTCATTATTTCATTAAATACTATCTGAAGAGAAAAACCCAACCAACCAAAGAAAGCAATCTCTGACCTAACAGCCAAATTTTCGAGATGCTTATGGAAAGTTTCATCCTATGTCCAAAGAGATTGGATTTCTTTTTCATAATTCAATACTGACTTCCCATTTAATTAAAATTCAGTTTTAAGTCACTGCATTTTTCAGAGAATTTGGCAATTGGTTGTAGATGACCTGACAGCATAAGCAATGAATGCTCTTTATATAAGGAAACTGAAACCTCCATAGTGTGTGTTTTTGTATATTGAAATGGGATTCTTTGAAATAATCAGACTGTGGGGAAGCTGAACCATTTGGCTCATTTCATATCTGCTTCAGCATGATTCTGTGCTTTCTGCTCAAATTCTTACTGTGAGCCAAATTGTTGCTGTGTCAGGTCCAAGCAAAAACGTTTTCTCTTCAGGACACTTCAGCTGCAGATCCAGCACAGAGGAGTTGTTCCATTCTCCTCTCTTGTGGGTACACTGATGCCAGAAGAGAGCTGAGAGACGAGCTGGTCCATGTTAATGGTCCATTGAGCACGTGTACCCAGAACAAATGAAAACAGCCACCAGCCCATGCTCCATGCAGCACAGCCATGGCCCTTCCTATAGCAGCCTCCTGTGGTGGGGCATTCTGGCAATGTCAGCAGCGATGAAGCCAAAGGAGAGGCCCTCACTACTTATCAATCATAAATTTATAAATTAAAAATAAAAAGGCAGGGAAAGAAGAAAAAATAAATGCAACTGAAGGGGAAAGCTTGTGTAATTTTAAGTATTCCTTGATACTTACATTTTTTCTAATTATTTGATCATGGACTCATAAAACAGTTTGGGTCAAAAGGGACCATTAAAGTCCATCTACTCCAACCTCACCTGTTGTGATCAGGGACATCTTCAACTAGATTAGGTCGTTCAGAGCCCATTCCATCCTAACCTTGAATGTTTCTTGGGACAGGGTATTTGTGTTTGGGCTATCTCAGCTCCTGATTGAAACTTAAGCTGCCTTACTCAAAACCGGGATTAATAAAAACATTTTCATTTAAAGCTGCCATATATGTATATTCTCACATTTGATACACTTGAAAGTCCTTATTGTATACATTTCATTGACACTGATAAAGCAAAATATTATTTCATTCTAACAGATATCAGGAAACAGGACTGTGTTTTAAATTCCTACAAACACTAGGAGCTGCAACCAATTAATTTGACTGGTGTTTCCTTTGCATCCTTTAGTTGCTTGGTAGTCAGAAGTTTTCTCATCTCTTCCACGATTTATTCATTTTCTTGTCAGATATTTGTGCTGCAACAATTCTGATTAATATAGACTCCAAAATGAATGTTTGATAAGTAATCATTAGTCTTCCCTACTGTGATGTCCAATCCCTATGGTATAAGAGATTCGTATTAATATTAGGAATTTATATTAATTTTCAAAACACAGTCCAGTATTCATCACTACTCACAAAAATCCAAAATTAAAGGTGCTACAAAGACATCTTGGGTTCCAAGAAAAGGTAAGAACATTTGTGCTTATGTTGGCTTTTTGCCTGAAAAGTGAAAGAGTGAATTTATCAAAAGCTATGCCTTGGCCAAGCACAGAGATGTAATTGAGAAGGAGTATTTACAGAATATAATCTGCCACTTTCTTTCTGGTGGCTGTAAAGGTAGAGCAAGGTGCTAACCATAAATAACCTGTTAACATCTAACAGCCTTTTTACAGAATCCCATGTGAGTTTGTGAAGGATCTGACCTGACATTTTCCCTGACAATTACCATTCAGCTATAAAAATAATTTTAGGTGGCAGCCCTCTGACTGCCACAGGCTCTCAGAGAAGCATGAACTGGATTCAGATTTCCATGCCAGTTCAGAATTATCTCACCATTGGTGCCTAGCTGTAAACCTCTAGTGGAACTGGCTGCTTGCCTGCTTGCAGTCCCAATGAGGAGTTTGTGTTCATAAATTCAAAATGCTAGCTCTCCCAACTTGCTGGAATTATCACAGTCACCCTGTTTTCAGTCAGAAAATTCATACTCATGCTGAGTCCTTCTGAAAATAAAATTCAGTATTTCTGAATTCCTATGTACTTACTTGGACAATTAAGTATGTTGCCTGGTGATGTGTCCAATTGTGAAGATCTGGCCATTTCCTAAGTGCTACCTCCAAATTGTCAGGATTACCAGAAAGGACATGGTTGAGGAATGCCTGGATTTTAAAATGAATAGGTATGCAATTTGTGAAGATGCTGTACAGATTTGAAATGAGAGGACTATGAAACAAGACCTTTGAGCTATCTATATTAACCTCTACTTAAAAAGAAGAGGGAGAGATAGACATCTTTAGGTCACAACTCACCTTGGCCTAAGGTAGATGTCCAAAACAGCTCTGCTAATTTGCATCCTTAAATTTCTTATTTATTTTGACTGACTTTAAACATATGTGGACACAGTCTTCTACACTGCATGTGCAGTGTCTCCCACCAGTGTGCAGCTACAAGTCTTTCCTAGGATCCTGCTGAGTGGCCACCTGATTTTTCCGACAGCAGATTTTAGCCAGGCTCTGAAAGCTGAGTACTGGAGATTGCTACAAGGCCATCATAATCCCATAGTCCATTTATGAAAAGCAACCAATGGGAATGTTAGAGTTTGATGTACTCTAGTATAATTTATATACTCATTTATATATTATATATATATAATTTATATACATTTAGTCATATCTTCATTTGCAGGTTTTGTGGTCATTAGTTTTATTTAATTTGATTCATTGTGAAAAAACCCAAACCGATGCCTAGTGCACAGTGTTATTGGAGCAGCTCTTTACACTTTATTGAGTGCTGTCAGAAACCATTCTGCCAATAAACTTCTTGTATGGCTTGGTATTGTAAAATGTTCAAGTACCTAAATGAAAATAGTTCTGTGTCTTCATTTTATTTAATGTTCTATTCTAACAGTTTAACTCAAATATTACATGTTCAGTATTTTCTGGATAATTGTTCATATTTGAGGCAGAGACACCAAATTTTTCCTTTTTTTTTTTAAAGATGTGATTACCTGCAAGAAGGCAAACTTGGGTAGGTATTTCATATAGTCAGTTAATCCTTAAAACAAAATAATGTTATAAAAATTCCCAGTTATCTTTTTTAAAAATGCAAAATAAATGTCATTCCACAATATTGACTAGTCTCAGAAAAATCATGCAAGGGCATACTATTATTCTCTCTCCCCTTAAATCTTCAGAGAAGCTACAGAAGAAACTTATTTTTAACAGTTAAATGGATGTAAAGTGAATTTTGATTCACTGTCTTACTGTATATCCGTAGGACTCAACATTATTTTTGAAGCCAAAGAGGTAATTTTGAACTGCAATTTATTTAAATATATTGAGTATTTTAATAGATAAAAGATTACTTTATCTATCTGACACTGCAATAATTATTTACACAGAAAACAGGGATAATAGAAGTAGAACAGACAATGGTACTTTTTAGATATTAACGTGAGGTGAGGAAAAGATATTATAAGTAATAAATTAAAACAAATATCAGCAGTGTCTGCCAAAATATTACTTATAAGAATAGTCACCTCTGTCTCACTTTTTTCTTTGGCTTCCGGTTGCCTTCCTGCAACAGCTGTGAGTGATAGCAGTACCAAGATTGCTACTTTGCTGTTTTTTTTCTTTTTGGTATTTGCTATGCAATCTGCAGGGATTTATTGATGTGTGGGATGCAGTGTCAGATCACCTCACAGTGAGAATATAAAAAAGGCAGATGGATTTAAGCAACTGTTGTGTATAATTCTGCATGCATATTGTGAAGTTCTTTGTCCATCTCTTAGACTGAGGTCTCAAAAAAACCCATTTTCTGCTTAGCAGCCCAAGGAACCATTACTATAAAAGAGCTTTCCTTCTATTTCTCTCAGGCTTTTTTCTTACAGGGTGCTCATTTGTTCTTATCCCTTTTTTGGCTTGCTGAAGTCCCAGGCTATCCAAGAAATGACCACTTCTCCTTAACCCTGTCAGTAAAGTTAGTAAGCTTTGCTAAATCTGTCAGAAAAGCACATCCTCATCCTGACAGAGAACCTTTCTCTCAAAGGAATCGTCTTCTGCTTTAGTCTGTGGTGCTCGTGTAAAAAATAGAATATAAAAATGCCTGTGAAGATAAGTCAGTGTCACAAAATTTATTCTTAGTTTCTTCAAAAACTTCAGCCTTGGAATATAACTATACAATTCTTATTTTCTGAACCTAATATTTTTACATGCATTCCTATGTCTGCAAATACAGTTTATATGGGCTATATTTCTCAGGTTTTTTTTCACTACCGTCTGATACATTGTTTGAATTACTGTCTCTGCAGTGAGGAAGAATATTTCCTTATGATTTTGATAGAGACAGAAGAGAAAAGGAGGATGCCAAAGTCTCACAGTTAATATTATTGGGATTCAATAATTAATAAAGGGAAAAGAAAAAAAAAGACTATATTTATTTTCACTCTCTAACAAAAACTTCCTGAACTGTGATAAGTTCCATGTTTGTTTTCCTTCCGACCTTAAAATATTTGTCAATTCATGTGTTCTGATTTCCTCCCATCATCTCACTTTGGATGGCATCACTGAATACTCTGTATTTTCTTTTTACTCTTTCAGAAAGGCAGAAGTAGTCATCTTTAGTATTCTGATATATATACCTAAGTAGTCTGTATATACATATGCCCTAATGCAAGAGTTTAACACTAAGATTTATCTTTGCTGAAGTTAATCATTGTCCTAGTTTTGCCAGGGGTAGAGTGAATTTTCTTCATCTAAACTGTTAAGGGGCTGTATTTTGGATTTATGCTTCACAGTTGACACCACAAGGATGTTTCAGCTATTGCTGAGCAGGGCTTACAAAGAGCCAAGGCCTTTTTTGCCTCTCAACCACTTCACCAGTGTGAAGATGAGGGGTGCACACGGAGCTGGGACAGCCGACCCCCACGAACCAAAGGAATATCCTGGAACATATGGCATCATGTTCAGCATATAATCCTTGGGGAAGGAGAATGAAGGTGTGGGGGGGTAGTGGGAATGGACATTCAGAGTGATGATGTTTGTCTTCCCAAGTCACCATTACATGTGATGCAGCCCTACCCAAGGGTTTTCTCATTTTTCTTTCTCTGATTATTTTCCCTATCCCAGGAAGAGTGAGTGACCAGCCAGGGGAGAATGAGCAAGCAACTATGCAGTGCTTAGTTGGTGGCTGGGGCTAAGCCACAACATGAAGATAACTGTTTAGTCCAACCAATGGTCTGAAAATTTGGAAGAGATGAAGGAAATAGAATGAAGAATTTATGAATGCTTTCAGCACCCTTTCTAAATTTTTTTACTTACATAGGACTAATAGATAATTGCTTTCAGGGTGACATGCAGTCATGGTCCTGGTCAGGTTATGATATGTGTCACAGTTATATGAATAAGGATCTGATATTATATCACTTTATTTTATATGTAGACATAGGTATAATTTTAAGCAGTGTTGAAGTATATAATGGGGACATAAGCCAATGTCCTTCCCATTCCAATATGACCATCTGGATTCCATATTTAAGAATAGCTTTTAAAACAATTGCAAGTATTTAAAATGAATGTAATAACAATGGAAAACGCATGATTTTGAGAGGTGAAGGAGAACGAAAGAAACAGATTTCCTGCTTTAAATGCAACCTAGAGAAATTCTGACTGGTGCTCCTGCATAGTTGCTGAGTTACCAGAAATAACTATTCCATTGCCTTCATGCCATTTGAATAGGAAGGAAGAGAAGAAATCAAAGGGGTAATGAGCAAGATAAAGAGAAGAATCTATCTTTACTGGACTTACTTTTTATTATTATTATTTTAAATTCGATAAATAGGTTTAAGTCTTAAAATGAGCAGTAATTATATTCCACATCAAAGCCCCCTCTTATTTTCTGAGAATGAATGGGATTGCTGTGGAAATGTGCAAAATGCCACCTCCAAAAAATGAGGTCCGAAGAAGTAAACACAATTTTCCAATACAATAGGTATAAAAAATAAATTCAAAGTTTTTAAAAAATTAAGGCAATATATTTCTAGGAGTAATTTTATTTATAAAACTGTGATCTTAATATAATGCCTTGTCTATGCTCAACACTTGGACTAAGGCAGTCCTGAGGAAAGATATAGGAGGGGCTTTTGCAGAAATTGTGTTGAAAACAAGATTGATAACTGAGGCATACAGTTATATTTCAGATTTGAATTCTCTCATCTTCCACTTAAAGAAAATGTCATTTTTCAAGTTTTGGAGTTTGTTTTTCTTGTGTTTTGTTTTAGGTTTTTTTTTCATCTAAAAATCCAAATTATATCGCTAGTGAACTAATAAATAAAAAATAAAGCTATTCCTCTGCCCACTCTTTTGGTATATTGGGAAAAAAAAACAAACCAACATCTCTATCATATCCAAAATGAACATCCCCAATGGAAATGAAGAATGTGTATCTGTATAACTACTAACACTGAGAGTCTTGGACAGGTGGCCACGGTATGGGGATGAGAATAGCAAAACTGAGGAATGCATTGGTTTTTTAATGGCTGCAGAGTGAGTTATACAGAGAACTGTAAAGGCTCAAACCCTAATATAAAACATTACCTTGGATATAACCAAACATGGCAAAATTATATTTGCAAACATGGGAAAATTATATTTACTAGCAGATTATACTTCTTCCTTTGCATCCAGAATAGACGCCTTCTAAATTCAGTATGAGAAATAGTCCTGGACAGTGCCAGTTCCTTCCCTATCATGTCTGGAAAATGCTTTGAAGAAGACTAAATATCCCAATGAAGTTCCACGCCAGAAAGAGATAAAATATTCCTGTTCCATAAATAAGCAGAATAAACCAGTATATGCTAGTATCCAGGAGTAACTCCATTACTAGTAATATAAACACAATGAAAGATGTTGAAAATAATGAAAAATGCTAGCATAGACACTCAGAAAAATGTCTGCTTGCTAACCACTGTTGCTGTGTTGAACCAGATAATCCCACTATTTTTAATAGCAGCTGACTAAAGACAGCCTATATTTCCAAAACTTTAAAAGTCCAATTTAATCAAAACATTCCCAAGGCTTAGAACTTATTTCAGTCTCTGCGAAAAATTTTGAGGCTTGGTTGGAGTGATTAGGAACAATATTTTTGTTTATTTTTAAGATTATTTTCCCCCAGAAAAATTTCCAAGACAATCAGAAATGATCCTTTACATTGTTTTGTCTTGATTCAGTTGCCAGGAATAAAGTGACTACCTGAATCCTCTTGATCATTTTCTGCTTAATACCCAGAAAGACCTTTGTATACTCCCCAACCACATTTGAGAATTAGCCTGCTAAAAAGTGAGTCTGCTAAAAGCAGTAATTGAAAGCAAAGGTTTGATGGTTACAGTTTTATCATATCATTTGGTAGATATTTAGTAAGAACAGCAAATTATTCATTTGTACCCAGAAAACTAAGCCTTAGCTAGATTGTCTTTGACCTCTTGTGGCACAGTTCCCATCTCCTGCGGTGTCCTGGCAACAAAGTCCTCCTGAAATTTCTTTGTAGATTGTGAGCTGATCATGCAGGAATTGAAATGGTGATGCCAGGCATATACTTTGCATGTTCTAATGAGTTTTGCTCTATTCCTCAGGCCAGCTGGCTGTGCAAGCTTTAGATAATGTACAGAAGCCAAAGCCAAAAAACTCAGATTAATAAAAATATAGCTCCAACTCAAACCAGACGTATCTTAAGGGTTTTTAAAGCTTCAAAATGCTGTAAAGATAATTTTCACCTAGTGAATATGAATAGCAAAACCAATACTAGAGAATTTATATAAATACTGCATAGCTTTCCATTTTTTTGGTAGCATTTCATGCAAATAAAATTAAAAGTCTTTCTCAGTTGGCCTAGCAGAGGTCTGCCTAGCTGTGAAGCAGTGCTTCAGTTTACTCTCAATCCCCTCATCCTGAGGCAGGGGTAGTGGGTTGCAGTATGATAATGAGTAAACTGAATGAAAGGATTGGATTTGATTACATTTAGTAGTAATAGATGTGGGAAGGATATAAAAAGGAGTTATAGATTTCTTTCCCAAGAGCATTGGAGGCTGAAATGGGCTATACCTTACACTTTTAAATGTTAAACTTTTTTCTTCTGTTGAGTATAAAGAAATTTCATTAGCCTGACATGTAAAAATTGCTGTCAAAGGTAATGTTAGAAAGTCAGCCAATTTTTGACAGCTCTTGGAAACTATCTGACCCACCAAAAGGCTAAAACCATGCAAGTCTATGTACCACATGAGAGTGAAATGTAGTACTGGAGGTTTCATCCTGAGACTATTTTCACATAACTCTAGCTAGACACAAGTCTAACAGCATGAAGACATCACTTTTTTTATTGTGGCAAGCACAGACATATTTTGTCTGGTCCTTGAAGGTGTCTATCTAAGAAATAAAAAAATATCTTAGACCATTAGTGTATGTCTATAGAAATATAATTAACAATAGTAAAACTAACATTTTAGATGCTTTAAAATTCTCCACCCCAGGCTGTGGACTCCCTGCCTTCCACACCCGTCACTGAAAGTAAACCCTTTTTAGAGCAAGGAAAGCATGTAGATATTAAATTTTATTCTTATATACTTATGGAAAAAGATAAAATCATGAAAAATGTGAGCTTCTCATACTCAAGCAATCAGTGTGATTGCCTTGTTGGATTTCATATCATTTTTTGCCTGTTCTAACACTGTCATTTGAGTGTCATTTGGCTTCCCAGGACAAGCAATGATAAGTCTTTGAGTCAGTCTAAATGGACTTGCTTCAAGGTACACATATCAGGAATACACAAAAGTGATAGGTAATTCAGCCTGTATGGAACTCTGATTGCTCAGAAGATGTTAGGGGAAAATGCAGCTGTTCTGAAACAGCTGCCTCCAAAAAACTATACATAGCAGTCTAGCATCACATTTACCTTTTCTTTTAGGATGTCTGTTGCATCAGTATTTGTCAGAATGGATGCAGATCAATGAAGTGCACGGATAGACACATACATGATTGCAACACAGCTGAATTGTAGCTCAGGCATGGGCTGAGGGTACATTACTTAGAAAGAGTTCCTAAAGAAAATAAGGATAAGACCTTGCTGAGGCTCCTAATTTTCATTACAATGCTGAAATATCTGCTCTGCTGAAATACCCCTTAGCAAGGAAGGAAGGAAGAGTGGCTATTTCAGTCATTGGAGCAGGTATTTCCCTGCAGCCTGTGAAGAGTATTTCCTCAAGGAAGTACTTTCCTCAAAGAAAGGCTATACTGAATCAAATTGTCTTGACTGGAACTGTGGCCCACAGCAGATCCATATCTGAGCAGATTTTTTTCTCAAGAGTTTCAGCTAGTGGTGAGAACCTACACTGGAGTAGATGAAAAATATAAGGAGGAAGGAGCACCAGAGAGGAACTTTTAGGGACTAAACTTAAACCATACTCTCCATTTATCCTGCCCCTCTCAGGAGATGGTAGGTAAAAGAGTCTAGAGTGAAGGAGTAAAGCTGAGCACAGGAAGAATGGGGTAGTTAGAGATGTTATCCTAATTTAGTCTTCATTATCCAAATATATTTCAATGGAAAAAATTAAATTAACTTCCCCATATTGAGTGTCTTTTGCCTGTGACACTAATTAGTAAGTGATCTCCTATTCTAAATCTTGACCTAAAAACTTTCTTCCTCAGTCATTCTATTGAGAGAGAGGACTGAGAAAGTGACTTGGTCGACATCTGGCACCCAGTAAAGATCATGGTGTCATCAAATCCTAAATTTATAGAATCAGAATCCTTTGGGTTGGAAGAGACCTTTAAAAATCACCTATTCCAATGACACTGTCATGGGCAGGAACACCTTCCAGTAGCTCAGGTTGTCCAGTGTGACTCTGAATACTTTTAAATTATGAGTCATCCACAACTACTGTTGTAGTGTACTGTGTACAACTCTTGCTGTAAAAAGAAATTCCCTGTGTTCAAACAAAACTTACTTTCTTTTAGTTAAAAAGCACTATTCTGTCTTTTTGTTACAGACATATAAAAAGTCTCTGCATTTCTTAGACACTTCCTTTAAGTACTGAAAGTCTGAAAGAAAGTCTTTGAGGTCCTTCCCTTCCCCAGGATGAACTACCACAACTGTCTCAGCTTTTCTCTGTAAGATGTTGCAGACCTCTTGTCATTTTCATGTTTCTCCTCTGGATCTCCTTTTACAGGTCCGTGTCTCTCTTGAACTGGGTGCCCCAAAGCTGGATGCAGTACTTCCAGTGGTGTTTCTCAAGAGCAGAGTAGAGGGAGAGTACCTCCCTCATGGCATCTCCTTCTCAGGAAGCTGCAGAGAGCAATGAGGTCATCTCTCATCTTCCTTCTATCCAAGCTAGACTAACTCAAAGTCCTTAGCTGCTCCTCATAGGACATTCCTTCTATTTGGTCTTGTTAAACTTCATGATGTTTGCATGAACCTGCTTCTCTGGCCAGTCAGGGGCCCTCTGCATAGCATCTCTTCCCTCAAACATACTAATGGTACTACTTAGTTTGTTGCTGTCAACAGACTTTTTGGGCATGTACTTGGCCCCGCTGCCTACATCACTGATGAAAATATTGAATAGCCTTGGTCTCAGTATGGAGCCTTGAGAGACACCACTCACTGCTAGAGTTCAATCTGGACATTGGGCAATTAACTGCAGGTCTTCTGAAATGGCCATCCAGGAAATTTTTCATTGATCTGGAATCAGATTTAGACAGATAGAATGCCAAGACCATTTTGAAATTCATGTTTCTTGACATTTGTTTTGTGCATAAAATGTTCTTGACCTTTTCATCTATGTTTGAAAATCTAGGCCTAAAGATTTTATAATGCTTTCTGTCACAGCTGGAGTCACTATTGAGATTGAAACATCCATGCTTTGAAGGAAAACAAAATTACAGTTCTGTGTTTCTTATTTCTTCAAATATAGAAATGTAACACATTGGGGTTTATTGTAATACTAACAAGATATTTGTGATAGGTTGACGTCTGGTCTATCACTACCCTTCTCAGCAGGGTGCAGGGAACAAAATAAGGTGGAAAAAAAACTTGTGGTTAAAGATGAAGGCACTTCAATAAAGCAAAAGCAAACACCAACCACAGAAGCAAAGGAAAACAAAACATTTATTCTCTAGATTAATTCTCTACTTCCCATAAGCAGGTGATGTCCATCTTCTTTTCAGGAAATAGCACTTCAGTACATGTAGCAGTTGCTCTGGAAGATAAGCAACACAATAACTAATGCTGCCCATTCCACATAGCAGCACTCACTACCACTCATCTTTTTTTGGGGGAGACACCATATTATATGGGATATCTCTTTGATCAGTTTGGGTCAGCTTTCCTGCCTATGTCTTCTCCCAAGAATTTGTTCACTCCCAGGGAACTGGTGAGGGGGGGAATGTTGGAGAGATGGCTTCATGCTGTGGGGGCACTGCTCAGCAATAGGCAAAACACTGGTGTGTTACCCACACCTTTCTAACTACTAATTCAAAGCACAGAGCTATAAGGGATGCTATGGGGAAAATTAACTCCCCATAATCAAATCATCTCAGCCAGATCCAACACAAGGTTTCAGCCAGGCATTGTAGCATTTGCCATTTCCTGATCTTTTGCAGAAAACTAAGATGTAAAATGGAATAATAGCATTATCAAATTTTATATGTTTTTTTTTCTCTTCGTAAACAACCTTTAAAAATGCCAAAAAAGCTTTACTTCAAGGTTTTCCATAACTCCCACTGTTTTCCCAAGCACCCCTCAAACACATATTCTATCTATTTACTTTTTATCAGGCACTCACAAAGAAGCTGAAGAATTGGAGATGACCTCTTTCTTTTCACTTTGATCCATAGACTGCTGTACTTCAACTGTAGCAATATTCGGTATTGTGGTTTAACAATGTAGCTCAAGAGCACATATTACTTTTGACTTAAATCAGATGCACAAGATTTGTGCAAGATACTTAAATTTAAAGTAAAATTTAACCCTGTCCATAATTTCTTCTTCAACAGTAAGTTGATGATTCATTCATTCACCTCTATTATATATTGGATAAGGAACTGGAATATCTTTGGTTGTCATAATGCAATTTGCTTGTGCAATTCAGAAATTACAATCAGGAGAGAAAGAAAAAGTAATTGACATGATTACATCTCATTATTCTGCTGAGAACTTGTTTTGACATATCAGTCAATGTAAATCATCAGTGTTACAATATCATTGATTACAATTTGCTTCTCTTTGATCATATCAGAAATTCCTTGTCAAGATAACATATAACATGTATTTTCCAGAAGATCTTAACTGTTTTAATAGTGTGTCTCACCTCCTCCTACTAAAAACCATACAGATCACCTACTTGTAACTGAAGTATACCGCAAGAAAAAGTAAATTTAGCTGTCATCTTGAAAGCTTTTTGCTAACTTAATCTGAAATCTGGAAATAAACGAAAACCCAGCATAATCCAATATGCCTTTGGGCTATCTAAGTGCTAATAACCTGGAAGACCCTGCAATTCTGCAGATGACACACACCTGAAGGATGGGGTACCATCCAAAGGGACCTGGACAAGCTCAAGAAGTGTGGTCTTTTCAACACTTCAAGGGTTCAAGGCAAGGTTGGATGGCTCTTTGAAGATGTCCCTGCTCATTGCAGGATGTTTGGACTAGATGAGTTTTAAAGGCTCCTTCCTTCCCAAACTATTCTGATTGTATTACTCTATGAAGATGACAAGTGTAGGTACAGTGTCCCACACTCAAGGTCTTGGCCATGAAATACCTGCTAGGCTAGAGTGGGATAAAATGAATTCCAGAGTTCTGCATGGGCAAGAGTGAATCAACATTTAAGACAAACAATCATGTAAAAATTACATTTCTGCCTTGCTCACAGTTTTCCAGAAAAGTGCTCATTCTGCATCAGCTTGAAATTATGGAATGCATTAACTTTCTGGACTAAAGGAAAAATATTTTTTCATTCTTAATTATTTCTAGATTTTTTCTAAGAGACAGAACACTTAAGTAAACATTAGTAGATCTATAGCAAGAACCAGAGAGTCAGGCAACGTCCATGACCTATCATTTGTGTTCTTTGCCTTGCCATGAACCAGATACCATGGAAGTAGGATGCACGATCCCTCACAGTATATGTGTTGATGATTTAGAAATCTGTACGGGAGTAGGATAATTAGAACTGTGGATTTGAAAGTCACAAGACTCAAATGGAATTTGATCCTTATCATACTCCTGCAGCAATGGATCTTGCAACTGAGATACTAGATTTGAAGGAAAATAGTCTATATTTAAAATGAAGACGAAAATAAAGAAAATACATAATTTTGGGAACAATAATAGGCATTCACTCATAGGCATTTTGAACAACAGGTCCAGAGCTGTCCTACATTCTTCAAAAAAATTTCTAGCAGTTTAGAAATAGAGCAGAAATGCACCCAAACTTGTTTTTTCTTATGGGTCAACTTTAGACAGCCAACAGGGTTTTCCTTGAGATTTCCCTCATGCTATGTATTGCAGTTTCCATTAAGAGCTCTCTGCAGGCATGACTTAAAATTGAAGGATTTGTTTTGGAGAATACATTTAAAAGGTCTTGAACTGTTTTTGTGCTTATTATCTGTTAAAAGAGAAAAGAAAAAATAATAGTTTACTACTATACTCACAACTGTAAAGTTGGAGGAAGAGTTCTAAAAATATTAAGCTTGAGCTATATTTTTCCATCAAACCCATTCTTTGGAATCTGGAGATGGAGAATTCAGTAAAATTTGTTATGTTTTATAGTTCAGGCCATTATATTTTGAGGTTCTAAATAAAATGAGATTCATGGGAATATGTATCAGAAGTGAAAGATTATTCTTCTACCTCAGATAAAATTAAAATCAATAAAATAATTGTATTTAGTTTTATTATGACAAATTATATGATATCACCCTTTCCCAAATGGTAACCCACATCAAGTCAAGGTTAACCACAGCCAATGGCAAGGCAGAGTGTTTTTCCAAACTTAACTACGTTTTTAAATAAAAAATAATACTTTTTAAAAATCCTGAAGTTTTTTATGAGATAAGCACACGGGTGGGTCTAGGGTGGGTTTGGGTTGTTTTTCGGATTTTTTTTGAGATTTCTTACATTTAAAAAGAGAAACAAATTAAAAACGATCAAAAATGTAATTATTATGTCATTCATTTAAAATCTGAAATGCCATCCTAGGACATTTTATGTAACACTCGTGATCACTTATCTAATTTAATTTGTGGTTTTTTCTTTTGAGCATATTCTGGTATAAGAAACAACTGTTTTGTAGTCTTGCTGTTATTCAATCTTATACCAGTTGAATTTTCCACTGCACCACTCCATGTTTTCAGTTATGTTACACCCAGATTATTGTTTTGGGATAAAGGAAACACATCCTATACACAGAGTTAGAAATTAGACTAATTAATGATTTACTGAATTATATGTGTTGCAATTGTATTGCAATTTGTATTATACAAATGTATAATTATTGCAAATATGCCTCATTAATAGATCAATTCTCATTTTAATATATTAACTCTCAATTATTTTTGGACGTTATGCTCAATGTTCCACTGGTACTTTAATAAGCTGAAGGGAGAATGTATATTCTTAAGACGTCAGCACCATCCTGAGGGCTTGTCTAGGATGATGCACATAATGTTGGGGTTGCCTTCTCCTCAGTCCCAGGTTTGTTTGGGGTTATCTGAATGTTTTCTAAGGTAACCTATTTCCCTTCTCTTGCTTTTCTAATAGTTCTTGAAATATGTAGAATATACTTCTCCATCCCACTACTTCCCCAATCAATCATGCTAGAGGAAGAATAAATCCAGTGAACTGGAATGTTTTGAAGGGGAGTTAGGACATGAAGAGACCATTCAGATAGAAAAGCTGCAACGCTCTTCAATCTGGTTTATGACTCCTTAGATATTAGGATTTCAAGAATCTTTAAATACCTAGTAATGAAAATTAAGTGGATTTATTTCTTTCAATAAGCAACATGACCAGTTCCTTAAAAGAAAAGCAATAATTTTTAATGCAGTAGCGTTAGTGGATAATTGGAAGTAAGTCTTTAATTTAACTTCTGAAAAACATATTTAAGTTTGTAGAAGATTATGTTATCTGCTGGTTTATTGACTTAATTAAATGGTGCAGTTTTAATGGATGAACAGAAAACCTCTTGGCATTTCCTTGAATGTTATTTTTCTGATTTATTAAGAAGCAATTTGTGAATAACTATTAGCAGTTTATTAAATGAATGACTGTCTTACAAAATTCCTATCTTCCCTTCTACCATTTTTCTTTTTTTTATTTTACTTTTTTTTCCATTAGGAATAAAACCATGCTTTGAAAAATGAGAGGTGGAAGGGGTGGGAAACAAAAAACCCACTAAGGGTTTTTTGGGGTCACCTAAATAATCCCCTAACATTGAAGATTAATTCCAAGACATATGCTAGGGCAACAAGAAAAAGTTTAGGACTTTGGGATGCCATTCTATTGATCAAGTCTTGCTAACACGCTGAGTCTTGTACATGGCAATCTCCATAAACCAAAATGCACAGGTGAGCAGTGCACAGCTATTATCTTTTGGTCACTGTTCACATGAAAGAAAGGTTTGTTTCCCCTGCATCTTCTTTTTTTAATCTCTGCAGTAGCTATCTTTTCTCAAAACAAAAATTGCTCCAATATTTGAAACAGAGATGACAGGTTTTTATTCCTGTTTTATATATATACACAGACCAAACAGATCTATGCAAAGAGGAAATGGATGGACTGCTAACAACTGAAGAATTACTATAACATATAAAAAGTGTAATGCCTTTAATTCCTATTTTGTGAATTTTATGAAAGCTTACAGACTATATTCTTCCCAAGTACCTCTACAATGATGCATTGCTTTGCTGTACCTAAAACACTGGTAACTCAGTCAACCAGGACAAGAGACAGCAGACCCCATCATAAAATCATGGAAATATGGGGAGAAAAATAAGGGTAATGTGTCTTGTATGGAGCCCAAACTCCTTTTTATTTAAAATACGCTGTCCTCTGTCCCTGTGAAGTAATTTTAATCCTTTTCTGCCCTGAAATACTTATGCCCCAGTTAAGCATACTGTTGTTTTACACTTGAACTGAGAGAGAAGAAGAGCCCATTTAATTTCTCCAGCTTTCTTCTAAGCCCTGTTTAGGTACTGGAAAGGTGCTAGAAGGTCATGTTTAATCTTTCTCAAGGACAACCAGCTCCAGTTCTCTTAGCCTGCCTTCCCAGGAGAAATATTCCAATCCTCCGAACGTCTTTGTGGCCCTACTCAGTCCAATCGGTCCATGGCCTCCTTTTTTCAGGAGCCCCAGAGCTGGATAGAGTATTTCAGGTGGGGGTCTCATTACAGTGGAGCAGATTTATAGTCTCATTCTGTATATTGGTGCAGAAGAGTTATTAGCTTGTTTTGTTTCTTTTATATTTGCCAGTATGTACCACAGAAGTGAAGTTGGTTGGTAAAAAGGAGCCTACTAAGACCTGTCTAAAATCAGTACTAATATTAGCAACATTAGTAAATAGTTTTTTTGAAGCTGTAGTTATTTATTTGGGAATTTTTCTCTGTCTTTACAGTTAACAAAATTTCAATAATTAATATTATTTTCATTCCTACCTTAGTCAAATTATTTCTTCTAAAAATAAGAAAAATGAGGCCATTGAAATCTGGTGTTACATTTAAATTTTGTCTTGAGATATTATTTAGTGAATCAAAAGCTTGATGATTAGAACTAAACCCTCAAAATTAAAAATTATCTGTTAGATTAGACATTATTTAATGGGACCAACCTTCCATTCTATCAGAATTGCTTCTGGCAACAGTAAAACACCTGACATTTAAGGACTTAAAATTATATCAGACTGCTTTGTCACACAATAAGAAAAGTAATCCAATTATCTTTAAAATGTCTTTGTTCCTCTCTGCAGAATTATCTTTTATATTATTGTGGTATTCCCTTCCATATGAAATCCCCCTGTCATGTATTAGATATATTTCTCTTCTTTCTGGTAATTTTCTGTCTTGAAACTTTAACGGATTAAAGAAATTTTTTTTCTGTGAGATCTGATCAAATACACAATAATGAAGCTTAAGATCCAAAAATTATAGAGATGGAAAAGAGAGTAAGGTCTTTAACTCATTTTTCCACCAGTTCACTACTAAGTTGTTCTTTGCCCTTGCAGAGCCTCAGTGCGCTCTTTCAAACCTAAATTTGAGAGTCTTCTACCTGGCTTCTTCCTGCTTTTGTGAACAAAAGCTATGGGATAATTTTGCACTCCCTTTAAAATCTCAATTGCTTGCTAAATTGCTTTCTAGGCATCAAGTCAAAATTCTTTTAGACTTGAGTTATGTGTAGGAAAGAAGCTTTCCTGAAAGTCATATGAGTGATGCTAGAAACTTCATGCAAACAAAGCAAATACCAGAGAATGATGTATCCCTGAGGATTTAGTAGTTTCATTTAGTCTCATTTCTCCCAGTCAGGAGCAAATCTTTCTACTTCTACAATAATAAATCACCACATTTATGGGTGCTCACTAACTCAGCAATGGAAATTAGTCCTTTTTGCTCTCCTAACAAAAATATTACCTGCTTATGAGTTTGTATATGATGACTCATATTTACCAAAAGGCTATTCCAGATGTGAACCTCATTTACATAATGAATTAATACCTTATTTGAGCATCTTGACCAAAGAATTACTAACCCTTGTCTTCTCATGCTTGCATAATGCAATAGTTTCATCCTAGCAATATTTTAAAAAGCATACATACTTTATTCTGTGCATGGAAATTGCAGGAAAAATGTGTAGAACATGATCAGAAACTGTTAATTATATATTAGATTCTTTGCATTCCAGATCCTTAAATTTTTTACTCTAGAGATAAGTTTAAAGGTTCTGGAAAGAATGAGATGAGAAATGTGAACATAATTTTCAAATCAGGCAAGAGTACCAGCCAGAGATAACTGGCTAGTAAGTATTATGACAGATATACCTTTAAATCAAAATCCCATGTCAAATGATTTGTGGACAAATCTGAAAGAGCCATATAAAAGTGTGGAAAACTCCTCAGTTTATAATCCTACATGGTATATCAATGGTAAGTTCTGGTCAGCCAGTGCAAAGTGACCACAAGCACACAAATCTTTGAAAATACCTCAGCATAATTATGCAGAAACAATGGGAACAACACCACACGGAAACAATGTTAACAAGCCAATCTTATTACATGCTATTACTTTATCCTAATTTTGATTGTGTAAAAGTTGCATCAATTTCTAAATAATCATCTGGGCTCTTCTAGTAAAGAAGACAGGAGGTTTCAAAAGATAATTAATTCTTACCATTTTAGATATCTATTTTATTATTATATTAGCCATCCTCTAGAGATGCCATTTTCTTTCTGTTAACTACTGAGACAGCATAAAATATTAGATTAGACTCTGTAAGGCATTTCAGAGGGCCAAATTTATGGGAAATTAATTCTGCCTCTTGAGTATAAAATAAACACCACAAAATATCTAGAACAAAGGCTATAGTGAAAAGGGGCTGGACAACACAAAGAGTCTATTGAAGAACAATTATTTAGAAAGGCAAGGGGAAAAAAGAAAAAAAAAATATCCTGCCCAAAAAGAAACAACCAAACCACAACTTTAGGCACTGTCTCATCACCAACAGTAAATCATAAAATATTTGCTGACATTTTTAGAATTTTTTCCCTTAGTTGTGCTGATTAAAAAATGGAGGCATCTAAGCTTCAAAACACATAAGCATAGAACAGTACAGATTTGAAATGACTTGTGAACGTCTAATTTCTGCTTAAATTAAAGTCAGCTCAGAGATCAGACCATGCTGCACTGATTTTTTAGGTCTTGAAAACATCGAAGGACAGATCTTTCTGGGAACCTGTGATATCTGCCTGGCTCTCTGAAGAGTTACTGGAGTAAAAATATAAAGATATCATTTCTGAGTTGTGGTAGTATGCAGTGCTAAAGTATGGTAAATAGTAAGTTTGTAGTTAATTTATGTCATATTCAAAGTTGAAGTATTTATCTCGCTTGAGTAAATTAAGAAACAATATACTTCCTAAGATTTGCAGTAAATCAGCATAATTACAAATCAAGGACTGCTCTTTTCCAAGAGGAAAGTGGAAAGAAAAAAAAAAGTAAGTTGTAGAAAATATAATTTTGGAACAGAAAAAATATAATGACATATAAAAAGCTGCTTCCGGTGCATGTAAGGAATTGACTGCTTTTATTCCAATGAAGATAAAAGTTGTTAAGCAAAAATGTCATTCAGTGAGAGAATATAGGGAAAAAACAGAAAAAAGCTTTTTTTTCTCCTATTCAGGGTATGTTTATATTTTTCCCTATGTATTGCTTACTCAGTTCTTAATTTACTCAAGAGGAGTAAATAATAGAGGCACATTACATATATATCTGAGTGATAGCCTAAAATAGTTTAATTATGAGGAAATATGAATGGAGAATCATTTGCATACTTAAATAGTAATCATATAATAAAACCAGCATATCGAATATAGAAGTTAAAAATTCACCTGAATGTCAACAATCACATATTTTAATGCATATGGTATTTCTCTGAGAAATTCTTATCATTATTAATGTGATATTTCAAAGTTTAAAAAAGTTAAAACACATAACAACTGAAGTCTAATAAAGCCCACAATTATCATAAATTGAGCATATTTCACTGTTAAGGATTTAAACTGTATTTCTTTCACCACATTTTAAAGATTTCTTTTGAATAGACTTCCTTCTCTTTCATATATTGAATTTCCCACTGTTCCTGTTGCCTGCAAATAAGCAATTGTCTTTCTCTGAACACACACATTATGGCTATTTAATGCCTAGTGTTTAAATAATTCCCTCAATTCTCAATTTGTAACGAAAACTGTGAGGACATAAAAATTAATAAAAAACTCACCATAAATCTGCCAGAGCTCATTTTTCCTATTAATTAAACATAACTAATGATGGCATAACTAATGTTTGGTGTAGAATAAAGTTTACTATATTAAAGTCTTTATAATTCTTACAGCTTTAATTGAAAATTGTACATATGTGCAAATGAAGTGGAAAATGTATGCAGAATGATTAAAGAAAACAGTATATTTGTTAGATATATATTATGTGGAATATTTAACTGCTTTGCACTCATCTCCTTCACAGTATGTCATTGCCAGTTTGGGAGATAAGCAGAGGAATAGTCGATATTAACGGCATTCATCATATATATCATGCTGTAATTTTATTTCGCCATTAAAAAAGTGTAGAATTTCCAAAAAGTGCTGTTTGATCAGGACCAATTTGGAATTGTGCCGTTTTAAGATTATTCATCTGCAACGGGTTCTTGTCATAGTACCAATGATTATGAGAATAATTATGAGTTTTGAGTTCATAATAATGCCAAGAGTAAGGTACCAAGCAGCAGTAGAATGATAGCTCTATTTAGCTTCTATGACCAAGGCTGGAAATAAAAGCATCTCAAGTTATGAATAGAAATCCCTATGTAATATATTTTTAATTATATGTATTGATTCTGAAAAACAGATTTTGCATGGGGATACATTAGCTATTTAGTTTCAGTAGCACTAATAATAATAGCAAAACTGCAACATCAGTCCTAGCAAATGTCTGAAGACTTTTAGCTGTAAGGATAAACAAATATGTGAGAAAATGGATCAACATTATTGAAATCACAGAGAACTGTAAGAGACTAGTGCCCGTATAAAGAGTTTCATTACTATTTGGTCAATATTTTCTCTCTATAAAAACAAAACAAAAAAATCCATTAACTTTCTCCAGTAATTTGTCAAATAGATTAACTCAATGTCCTTCCCTTGAGCCACAAGCATTTTCACTTTGTTTTGTGACTTCTGGGGCAAGGTGGGAAGTGAGAGAATGGCTTGTTGGGCACCTGACCACCAGGCAAGATCAACACACAATATTATCTTTTTTAACCTGCCTATGAATTTGTTAACACAGTGAGGACTCAGTCCTTCACTCTGGCTTGCAGGAGTCATGTTCTGAAGACTTTGACTGGGACTATAATTTAAGCAATTGCCAACTCATACTCTATCTGTGTTTCTGAATTCTGTGCTGATAGTCAGTTAATCTTGGTTTGAAAAGACCTAATACACAATGTCCTCTGGGAGATTTAAAAATGTGAGTACCTAATTTCCAGGTCTGAAATAACTTCAGGGTAGATATAGATACTCAAGTAGGTATCTCTTCAAAGGTAATTGCTCTTACGAGTTCTAGTGATATAATTTTAAGCAATGAAGGAAATCAAAGTCTTAATCACCTAAGAAGTTTAGAAAAGGGTTTTCTAAATTATTGAAGTATGTCTATATTCACCTATGCCAGACTATACTTGCTTAAATGTTTGATTTAGCTTGGTGTATTGGATTTGGCTGGGATGGAGTTTCTTTGCCCGTAGCAGCTCTCACAGTGCTGTGCTTTGCACTGGTGT
This sequence comes from Sturnus vulgaris, assembly GCF_052056855.1. Classification (NCBI taxonomy): domain Eukaryota; kingdom Metazoa; phylum Chordata; class Aves; order Passeriformes; family Sturnidae; genus Sturnus; species Sturnus vulgaris. The sequence continues at coordinate 76,118,363 of NC_142244.1, forward strand.
CTGGAAAAGTGTTGATAAACACTTAGCTGGAGCTTTGGCTACTGCTGAGCAGCGCTGACACAGCATCGGGGCTCTCTACAGCATTTCCCCCACAGCAGTAGGGTGGAGATGGACAAAACCTTGGGAGGGGACACAGCTGGGACAGGCTGATCCAAATTAACCAAATGGATATTCCATACCATAGGGACACTGCTCAGAAGTAAAAGCTAAGAGAAAGGAGTAAGGAAACATCACTATGATGTTTGTCTTCCAGAGCAACCACTGTGTGTTCTGAAGTCCTGCTTCCAGGAAGTGGCCACACATCACCTGCTAACAAGAATTAGGGTATACAATCTTCTGTTTTTCTTTGCTTCCATGTGCAGCCTTTTCCTTCGCTTTTTCAAACTGTCATTATCTTGACCCACAAGTTTTTTACCATCTTTTTTTCTTCTCTCCCATCTTACTGTGGAAGTGAATGAGGGAGAGGCTTGGTGGTCAGCAAGCATTCAACCCAGGTCAACCCACCGCATCTGGCTTTTACACACTAGTCATTTCAACTTCGTTTTTATTTTGGTTTGTTGTAGGGATGGGGTGTTTTTCATCTATACAGTTAAACTTTTAAAAGTCTTTAATATCAGATAAATCTGTCACTGGAACAGTGTTTCAGATACTAGAAGACCTTGGTATCATCACCCTAATAATTTTCAAAACCTATATAATTTCAAAACTTATATCATTACTACTCACTATTTTTTTTCCATAAATATTCCAGTTCAATACTAAAAATGATACGAATTTCAAAGTATCATATACCTGATATATATGACAACAGCTGTTTGTAAACTCGGACTATGATATTTTTGTTATTTGATTAGTCACTTGTTACTGTAGTGTTATTACTTCTTCTAGCTATGATAGATTAATATGCAATGACCCTTTTGGAAACAGTTTGAAAGAGAAGATAGCATTTAACTATATTTTGGTTAATAAAATGACAAACTGACCCAGTGAAAATGTCAATTTTGAAAAGGAGAACATCTACATGAAAGGCTTTTGTAGCAGTCACAGTATTAGCTGAGACTGAGATAGATAGATAGATAGATAGATAGATAGATAGATTAGACAGATAGATAGATAGAAAACATGGAATTAATTTCTTTGTGAATTTGTGTTGAGTATCTGTGTTACTTCCCCAGGAAGCTTATCCAGTTATTATTATAAAACAAAATCCACCGACTTTCCTCTTCCCAGCAAAAATTGTGTATGCATTAAGCTTTAATTAAGTTGCTAAGATTTTATGGAAGCATTTTTTCTTTCTTTTTAATTCTCCTTACACACTCCACAAACCCCAGTGGAAAACAAGTGTTTATAAAGATGAATCCCCTGTGGAGTGTGTCAGCTGTTACACTTACATGCTTCCCTTCCTTTAATGAGACCATAAACTCCTTTCTGCTGCAGAAAGCCTTGCTTACATAAACTGTAATCTTTTTTCTGAATGGGAATTTTGTAAAGATTGTTGATTCGTCAGATCGACATTAAAGTTTCTTACAGGGGCTTAATGGGGGATTAGGTATGATCCCTACATTAGATTTCAAATTTATTTGCCTTGCTAGCACAAAAGATTATTGGTCATTAAAAGAAAAATTATTTTGCTCTATTTATTTAGGGACTCATCTTAGAAGGTTTGAAATGCCGACTGAACAATTAGAAATGTCATAATTTTAAGAATTTTCATAGTCCAACTGTTTTCTGGATTGCAGTTAGAAATATATAGAAAATAGTATTTATCTTTAAAATATTACCAGTAACTACTCACCAACTAATCCTGTTTCATGTCTTAAACTTACACTGTCTTATGTTCCTCCTTGACAATTATATGTATGAATTAAAAACCCAATCAAGGAAAAAGAAACAACCACCATTCTAGTAGTAAGGACCAAGAATGTGGTTTGTCTGTGAATGAGGCTGGATTTATTCCAGAACACTTTATATGCCATAAAACAGATTAAGTAATTTTTCAGAGTGGATGGATATCCTATTAAAAAGCATGATAAGCAAAGACTTGGTATATTTCTGATGAATTCTTTCCATCGTAGGTGTCTTAAAAAACCCTTGGACAAGAGATGAAGTTCAGTTCATCTAACTCTGCCTACAATATCTATGGCTACATCTGACACAGTCATCTAGAATGCTATTATGTTCTGTGGAGAGCGATAAGTGCTTCTACTGCACAATTCATTTTTCCTTGCAGGAAAAGAAAACAAGTGAATCATTCATCTCAAGATTCCTGTTTGTCTCCATCTCCTATGAATAGACACTACAGCACACATGCTTCTGCTATAGGTGCTGAAAGCTCAGTGGATGATTTTTGCATGCAGTTGCTTTATATTGTATAGGAATTCAGTTGTTTTTCATTGTATAGAATTTCACAGTTTATAAATTTTAATGTGGAACATTTAAACTAATGCTCATGGTGAAAATATTTTGAGGTCCTTAACAAGAATGATTACAAATTATACTTTAGTTCTCAATAAAAATATATCAAAGATATTTCATTGAAAAGTAGAGAGCAATTCTCAGCTATATGAAAATTTAAAAAATAATTTAAAAAACACCAGAACTGAATAAATCACTACAAAAATTCATGACACCATGGCCACTTTTTCTAGTTCTGATATGCAGTATGTATAGATCATATTAGAATTTCAAAAAATTAAAACCCACCAACAACTGACAATGATTTCAGGAATGATCATAAATACTGAAAGTTCTTAATGTGAGAAAAAGACTGAATACATTTCTTTGCCTCTCACTGTGACAAAAAGTGATGCTGAGAGTGAACTGGATTGCTATCAGTGACAGCATAAGGAAGGCAAATTGGGAATAGTCATTCAATTTGTGTTTGCTTTCTTTTTGCTATTTTTTTTTTTTATGGCAGAACTATTGTCTACTATGAAATTTCCAGGCAGAAATTTCTAGAAAATTTCTATTTGAGTTAGCTTGCTTTCCTACCCACATCCAAACCCACTTTGCAGTCATAAATCTCTTTGCCTCAGAATATCATATAGACAAACACTAAGGAAGAAAAAATAAAACATGATGGATACATCAGCTGTTGGAATGATGTGAATGCAGACTTCTCTCTAATTTCTGGTAGAGATTTCCATGAAACTAAGAAGATATAATAGGCAAGAACTACTGTGTAACTTGTATTACAATTTTCTTAATGCTTCCACTACTGGCAGCTGTCATAAAAAGAAGACTAAAATATAAGGGCAGTTTTTCTGATTTATTATTGTACTCATTATCTTATGAAAAACAAGCAAACAAAAAATTGTAAGTGAACTCTTATTATGAAGTGTAGAGGTGCAAGTCAGTGAAGGACCAATTTTTCTGTTTAGAGTTACTCATGTTTTTTAATATTCTGAAGAAAAACCCCAAATGTTCTATGGAATCTATCGTTTAGAATCTAGTAAACTCACAACCTCAAAATATAACTTCTGTGTTATATGTGTGAAAACTCTTCTTTGTTATATAAGGACAGAATTTTATATGGACCTAGAGTTAAAACTGTGATGTAGCTGGATATAGGGATGTGTGTATTTTTTATAGTCAGGGTATTTTTGTCACCAATTCCCTGAGTGATCCCAAAACTCCCCAGCTAGTTTCTGCCTAGATGAGAAAATAGGCAGGCTTAAGAACTGATTATTGACCGAAATCCTAGCAGACTTCACAATAAACTCTTTGGCTAGTTGCATGAGCTCTCCAGGTGGATCTTTGGACAATCCCCATGTTCCTTCCTTCCTGCTGTGCATGGATCAACAGATAATTATTACTGCTTAACTGTGTTCTTTAATATCTCAGAAAATCTGCAGAAAACCTGGTCATCCAGGAGACTTCCACAGTAGTTTCTGCCATACAATTATACAAATTGTACAACTGTACAAATTATACAAATGTAATTTTAAATATTCAGTAGAAAGTATTCCTGAAGATATAGCACTGTCATGTAAGTCAGGATTTCTTTTAATGCAGTAAGGAGACAACATATTTTGTACATATCCTAAGACAACAATAAGTCATGCATGCTATCATAATTGGACAGCTTTTGTGGGGTTTTTTTCCAACATCTACTCATCTTCTGACTACATGAAACATATGATGCTGATTCATGTTTGAAATATTGTTCTTAGGAGATTTTTTCTTCTATATGCTATTGTTGGCTGGTAAAATCAAAGCATGGACTTGTCTCTGTCCTAGGAAATATCTGGTTCTGGTTTGAATTTTTTTGTGTATGTTCCTTGTGATCCCATTAGCCAGTTCTATCCTTGCACTGAAGATTCTTTGCTTCTCCTTCTGTTTCATATTCTTCTTTGCCTTTCCCTCCTGTTTCATGATCTTCTTTGCTTCCCTCTGTTCTTCTAATCATTGATTCTAACTGAAGATTTTATAATAATTTTTTTTTTAGGAAAGAAGGAATTGCAATTGCTGTCTTCAGGAAAAGTATTAACCTTCTCCTGGCTTTAACTTATTTTGGGTTCATTTTCAATTGTACTGCACAAACTCATTCAGCCATTTGTTACAGAATAAGACTTTGCTACTTAATAGACAAGACTGCCCTTAGTTATGTCAATTCTTTTTTCTCAGATAGTTTATCAAGGTTTTAAAAAGTCTATCAACAACAGCAAATGAATATTTTCCCTGCCTGGAATTTTGGTTTAGTTTAGGAAGGAAAAATTCACTGTTTATTTTAACATCAGAATTATGTGTTCCATTTCTTTTGAATTAAAATCTCTCTCTCTCTGAAAATTTCTTTTTTTTTTTTTTTTTTTTTTTCTCTTTTCTTCTCAAAAAAATTCTTTTTCTTCTCAAGAATGCTGGAATTGCAGTTTTCACCCAAATAACCCTTTCCTTATACTTTCGGGGCCATAGGCATTTAAGTAGAGGAGCTATTGAGGGTTTCATAGTTAACGGAACACTTTTTCCTCACTAAGACTATCAACTTCAATTTCCAGAGAATAAGGGAATTGATCACCTGCTTAACAGATGAAGGAAATAAAAAGAAATATAAAGTCAGTTGGGTATTTCTGAAAAGGTACCTTTTCACTCGTTCTCTTTCTCTGAGAAGGCAAAAAGGAAAAACTGATAAGTAACCTAAGCATGCATCATAAAATTTTGTAGAGATTGACCCAAATATCTTTAAAGAATGTTAACTTGCTTGTTCAGATGACAGCCAGAGCCTAGGTTATGTTATGGCCACAGAGCTTGAAGAGGAAGTATATGAAATACACTTTTACCATTTGAAAACTGCATCCTTTTACCCCATTTGCTTATGATTATGTTCAGCTCTAAGCCTTATTGCTCTATTGTTGCATGAAGTCATATATAAGAACGAGCATAAAATTATGCTGTAGTTTTCTTTTTAATGGAGTGAACATCTAATAAATGCTTAAGGACACTACAGAGGAGTAAAGCTCTCAAGGTTATGCTTAGGTGCTTGAAAACATATGTTAGCTTCATTAGAGTAACTGTATGTAAGAAGAGAACCTTAGACTTAATTTCACTATTTCTTGGAAGTGATAAGCTTGGTCATTGCAAGGTTATTATTATTCATACCACCTTATTCTTTACATTGTTAAGGATGAGATAACCACAGCGTATTGAATATTGCTTGAGCATTAGCTAATCAAAGTTCATGACCTGCGATGTAATAATTCAAATTGTAAGTGCAATGGATTTCTCTCTGTTCTAAATAAAGATTGTGCCTTCCTATTTTGGCTAAACAGAAAAAAGGAAAAAAAAAAGAAAAAAAAAGAAAACAAACAAAAAAATCTCAGATAAAGCAGTAAGAAACTGAAAAAAGTTCCAGTAAACAAAACAAAAGTCAAAACATACAAAATTAAATCCTTTCAATCTTTCTTTCCAGAAGTTTCACAAGAACAGAGTAAAGCTCATGTAATGTCCTTTCTATTAATTATCTAAGTCATCCCTTTATATAAACTCTTACAATCTATAATAAAAAAGTAATATCAGTTCACAGTGGAGGAAGTTAACTGAACCATATTTGGCCTCTTCTCTATGGAAACTCATTCATTTACATTACTTCAATATCTCAGCTACCACAGCTTCCCTTAGATTTCTTTTATTCCCCCCTAAACCGATAAACCTTACTGCTTACTGTTACTGTGCTTCCCAGCACAAATATTCCTGTGGAACTCTGTTTTATTCCTCTGAATTCCCCACTTGCTAACAGCACAGTCCTCAAGGGATGGATGTTTTTCTCCTCTGCACAAGTTTATTATTCTACACAAACATGAAAAACCATGCTGTCCTTTGCTACTCTGATGGTGGTTATCTGCCTATCTGACTACAACAGGTCAGATGTGTCCTTATTCAGTAAGTTAACAGCACAAGGTAATCCCCTGGCAACTAATGACCCAAAATATATATTCCCTGAAATTTGTAGCTTCATTTAGGTAAATCTGTTACATGTGTTAGTCACTGCAGGACCTGTTTTGTAGTTCATTTTCTCCTCTGCCAAGTCACATGAGAATAAGGAGATAAGGATGATGTGGGAAGTATATCTTCAGGTTAGCATCAAAACCCAGCCTGTCAAGACAGCTGTAACTGTAAATGAAGTCTACCTTAAAGATAATTTAGTGCTTGAATAACAGCAAATGCCTTGAAAATAACAACTAGCAGAAAATGGCACATGAGCTAGGAAAGTATCCAGTCAAACTGTGGGGAAATGATGAAGAAATTTAGGTAGAATTCAGAGCCCAAGAGAGCTAAATTCATTCTTCCACAAACAGAGGCAGATCGAACAATAACTTATGCAGTAGGACCTCAGCTCCACCCTGGTAAGAATGAAAAGAAAAAACTCATTCTGTGTGCCCAGAAACTGTCAGCAAATGTACCAGGAGCTATGTCATTGCCAAGGGTTGGAGACAACTCATTCATTTTGTGCTGCTCATCCAAAACGCAACAGGCAGCACCAGCATTTGACCTACAGCATTAACTTGATTCAGGACTGCAGTGATAGCCCAGGTAAAAATGTTGCTGAGGTTTATAGCTGGCTCTGAGGTCCCTAAAACTATTCAAGGTCAGGTTGGATGGGGCTCTGAGCAACCTGATCTAGTAGAAAATATCCCTGCTCTAGGCACAGGGGTTCTACGAGATATCTGAATATAAAAAAAAATTATTCTGGCGATTACTTTAAGGAACATGCATAAGATAAGTATTATTTTTAAAAATAAGTCTCAGAGAGGAACTAAGTTCTTAAAATGTATTTATTTTTGCATTGAAATTAACATGTAAATTAAAACTACTTTTTCCCTGCCAAAATAAAAAAAAACACAAACAGAAAAACCAAAAAAACCCATTCTAAAGCATCATATAATGTTCATTGTTAATTAATTTGACGCAAGTTATTTACATTATTTATGAGACTGTTAGACTGTTATACAATGAAACCATCAAGGATCAATCTGACCCTGAAAATACAATGAACTCTCAATAGTTTAAAACCTTCCTCACAAAGCTGTGCTTTTCTGTGTCCACTGAAAACTCAGCTTTTCTTGTGCTAATTAGAGGGTTGGTGGGTTAACAAGACTGTGTTTTTCTCATAGTGCACCAACATGCTCAGAAAACTTGGAAGACAATTTAAATCCAGGATTTTTTTCCCTCAGATTTCTTCTAACAGTTCCAATTATTTTTAGGTGTTATACTGAAGACTGTTATTTCTGAGAACTTTTCAGCCTTTTAGTAACATATATACAACTATGGTCTACACTGGTTACAGATACACAATATGAAGCATGAAGCATTGATGAAAGGAAATAAAAATGGCTGTGCCATCTTGTTGGCTCCTTAACCTTTTGAGCCTTGGCAGATGATGAGTGTTCCTTATGATTGCATGTTACAATAGAAAATAAAACCAAAAGAAAAATCTAGCTTCTGAAAAAATCCTGTAGAAATAGGAAAATTAATTTAAAATATATATATATATATAACTTGTATATTTTAGGAACACCATATAGAATTTTCTAGAGAGGCTAGAATTTTAGTGAGAGACTCATAAAACCTAGAAAAAGACCTTTCAGAATGTATAATATGTGACTGGAATAATTGTTTGGTGAGGTCATCTTTTCACAGAGCTGATTTTAGTGTTCCCTTAAAACTCGACCAGTAGGTATTTCCACAGCTTCAAAATATATATCAAAGGGTACTGAAAAAAGTATAATTTCATCTTCATTTGGGACTTGGTGAGACATGACATAGGTGGTGGGTGAGAATGAAAAAAAAAATCTACTAGGGGGTCTTCACTTTCATCAAGAGCTTTTAAAGCTCTATTGGAGCAGTTGCTACCTATTGGATCTTCTTGTTAGATATTATAGGTGAAGATTCAGAAATACTTTGGTTCCTACTAAATTCTGTGCTATTGACCACAGCAGGTGTTCTGGAACTATTTTTAGCTACACATAAGGGCATAGTTTAAACACATCACAGTTCTTTCTGCACTGTCTTCACATGGACAGTATCATATTAATAATGACAGGGATGCAATACAAGGGAATTTTATATGACCAAACGTTGAGATGTCAGTGATGTTTCAGTGAAGATTTCTCTTGAGTTTCTGGAATTGAAAGACTTCACTGTATGCACTCACTAAAACTGCCTATGCCTCAGCAGACTATTACTGACTGAATATATGACAAAGTTGCTTCCTGAGGTTTTGGAGATGGAATGGCACTAGACACAAGGAAGAAAAGCTAATTTCTACTTCATTCATGCTGTTGAAGCAAAGACTGTGGTCTTGGTAAATGAAAGGATATGAACACAGAAAAAGCATAGTTGGGGAAAGATTGAAAGAATTCAGTATGGCATGTTGTTATTCTGATAATGATGACACTAATTTTAATATTGTTTTTATTTTGTAGTACTGAATCATGGGTCTGATATGGTAGCATATTCATCAAGACTTTCTCATCTACAGAAAGAAAGAGTAATGTCTAAAGGCATCTAGGTGTCTTTCTAAACCAAGTGGAATTATTGATGTGCCAAAGATGCTGTTATTTCTTCACTGACTGTAGAAGTACTGTAGGTGATTAGTTTAGACTAAATGTACAAATTCATGTAAATTTAGGTAAAGTATTTTAAATATATTTAAATTTAAAGACATTAATGAAATGAAAGTAAAGTGACAGCTATCTACAAAAGAATGTATACATGTAACTTATCACTGTGGAGGCATTAGAATTATTTTCTCTAAGAATATTTCTTTCTGTGCAAACTTAATTTAGAGTAATCGAATCCTTTAGCTTGAAAAACAATAAAATTAATCCGTTTTCTTGTATTATTTTCTGAAAAATCTATTTTTTTGTTTTTTGTTTTTTTTTTTTTCATTTTCATAGCTTAGTAGTGTTTTTGGCTCATCAGCTAGGAAGGCTTTTTCATGTATTTCAAAAGCCTAACAGTGAAAACCTTGCCAAACATTCTCTTAGCTATGGCCACTGCTGTTGATGTGCCAAGGCACCCAGCCAGTACAAGTCCCAATTATTTTTCTTCCCCAGGCAATAAACATTTTCACTACACTCCCTACTCTCTTCCAATTCATACAGAGAGCCATGCAGACGAATCAAAAGTGAAGTGAAGGAAATGCTCCCCAATTGCAGGCATTTGTCCAGGCAGTTGATATCAGAGGCAGAGCCTGGACACAGCCAAGTAACACTACACCAAATCAAGCCCATATTTAACTCACTGCCTTCCTCTCATAAGACACAAAATTTGAGCCTCTTGGCGTTGTAGCTAAAGGCTTGGGTAGAGGATGGTAAAAGACAAAAAAATCCAACAAAATAGAAAATGAATGAGCAGAGGATCAAGAGGAATGGAAGGAGGTGGAGGGAGGGAGGGAGGGAGGGAGGGAGGAAGGAAGGGAGGGAGGAAGGAAGGAAGGAAGGAAGGAAGGAAGGAAGGAAGGAAGGAAGGAAGGAAGGAAGGAAGGAAGGAAGGAAGGAAGGAAGGAAGGAAGGAAGGAAGGAAGGAAGGAAGGAAGGAAGGAAGGAAGGAAGGAAGGAAGGAAGGAAGGAAGGAAGGAAGGAAGGAAGGAAGGAAGGAAGGAAGGAAGGAAGGAAGGAAGGAAGGAAGGAAGGAAGGAAGGAAGGAAGGAAGGAAGGAAGGAAGGAAGGAAGGAAGGAAGGAAGGAAGGAAGGAAGGAAGGAAGGAAGGAAGGAAGGAAGGAAGGAAGGAAGGAAGGAAGGAAATACAGGTTTTGGCTAAAAAAACCCTTATTTATCTAATTTCATGTCAGTATCTGCTAACAGATTATTTACTATTCTGCAGGGAAAAGATCCCAGATATTCCTCTCTGCAAATACTCCTGTTACTCACAGTTCAACATATTTTTGGTAAAAAATTCTTTTTCTTTAGTCCCATGGAAAGACCTTGTTCGGTGTTATATTTCTTTTTATTATTTTGTTCCTTCTTATCTATAGAATTTTTCCCATAAGTTGCTAAGAAACACTAACTATTGGGCACTTATTTGTACTTAAGAAAACAAAGAAGTGGCCAAACTCAGGGGGAAGTAGGGCGTCTGGTTGCATTTTTCTCTCATCTGGGACATTTCTACAAGGGACAGAGATACGGCAGGATCTTGGGCAGGAAAAGGAGGGCTGGGGCAGCTGCTAGCTCTCTCACTCTTGAGGCTTCAGACGAGCTCCTGTTGCCTGGGGAAAGGAGTTCCAGCTACTGCCATGGTGCTTCTGATAGATCTCATCCACCAGCCAGGGATTTTTGTTCATTCCTGCCATTCCAGCTTTGTGCTCCTCAGAGTCCTGAAGGGGCACTGGGAATGACTGCCCCAGGGCTCTGTGAAGCAAAGCCTCTCCTCCATCCTTTCCCATCATGGCCAAGAAGGCTGCCATGGGTTCCCTGGTTCTGTTTTTTATTAATGCCATAGTTGTTTTTGTTTGTTTGCCTTGTTATACGTACTAGTAAAGAACTGTTATTCCTATCCTTATTAAGGGCCTGAGAGCCCCTTAATTTCAAAATTATAGTAATTCAGAAGGAAGGAGTTTACATTCTCCATTCCAAGGGAGATTTCTGCCTTCCCTAGAAGACACCTGTCTTTCAAAATTCAATATGCTAGAAATTGGTTTTATTATGACCAGGATCCAGGACCAAAAATGTTGTTTTGTTTATGGTTTAAATAGGATATAAGATGGGCAATTTAACTTAATGTTTTCTTATATTAAAAAAAAAAAAAAAAGGAGTCTTTGGTTAGGGGCCAAATATTTGGTTTAGAATTTTAAAACTAAGGTTTTTCTTTATATAAAAAGAAATCTTTATTAAAAGTTTTCATGCCTTCCCTTTAAGAAAGACTGCTGGACTCTGTCCTTATATGAAGGTGAAATATTAAATTTCACTTGATCAAAAAGACCAAACATTTAGACCATTTTTGCTAATATTTTCTTCAAAAACATTATTTTAAATTTTAGCTTTTTTTTTTCCCTATCATCCTTATAAATTCCTGTGTCATGCTGAATAAAAATCATGCCAAGGGGAATAAATTCTGCCACATCATGGATACCTCCACATTTTTCTGCTTGGCACTTGTGTCAACTCCATTTTAATGGTCTGCCCAGGGTTAGGGTTTAGAAAACCACAAGGACCAGAGTTTCAGACACTCTGCAGCCATAAAAGCCATCCAAGGGGAGCATAGGACTGGCACAACATGACTCCCTCCAAGTCCTTCTTCTTGGCAACAGCCTGAGCTCAAGGCTACTTTTACTGCTGCAACTAAGGTAAGGTTAGGTCTAGGGTTAGTGTTCAGAAAACCACAAAGTTCAGAGTTTCAAGCACTTGGCTTTTTCAAAAGGTATGCCAAGGGGAGCACAAGACTGCCACATGGCTCCCTCCACATCATTCTGCTTAGCACCAGCCTCATCCTCATGAGGATTTACTGCTCCGCCTAGGGTAGGGTTATGCCTAGGGTTAGAGTTCCGCCCAGGATTGGGGTTCAGAAAACCACAAAGCCCAGAGCTCCAGGTACTGTGTAGGTATAAAAGGCATGCCAAGGGGAACACAGGACTGCCACAAAATGGTTCCATCCACATCTTTCTTCTTGGCACCAGCCCCACCCCCATGAGGATTTTACTCCCTTTACTAGGGTTACAGTTATGCCTAGAGTTAGGGCTCAGAAAACCACAAAGCCTAGAGCTCTGAGCCCACTTCAGCTTCAAGGATTAGGAAATGGAATGTTAAGAAAAGGTTGATTCTAACAGCTTGAAACTGTTCTGTTAATTAACAATTACAAGGACAGTGAGTGCAAATTGAAATCGGTCCCAGGCTTCTTACCTGGGAAAAGTACCATGATTTGCAGATGTGATGGGAACACATCTATTAGGGTTTCAGGTAGACAAAATTGTCATGCCTGATAAAACTGTCCAGAATATATATTAGTTCTGTTCACTTCATTCTGCTCATAAAATGCTTTGCTATGTTGACATTTGGAACCCTGGAGGATAGCCACACTTCAGTGAACTGATGTTGGATATTGGTTCAGCTGTATCAGTTCTGCCGGAACCTATTTACTAGCTAACAAAATCTAAATTACATTTGGAAGCTTATTTGAAGAAAGCAATCCTTGTGCTTCATTGCCCTCGTTTAATGCACTGCTGATTCACTACACTTGTCTACCCATGTAATTTTTCAGAGAAACCTATTTTTAGCAACCACCAACAAAAATATACAAAAGAAAGTCAGAAATATTTTTTTTGTTTCTATTATAAGTGTTACTCACATAATAGAAATTAAAATATTAACACTACTTTCATTGTATGAACCAGTTAAAATTTCACTTGAAAATCTAGAAGGTACCCTGCCTGCCCGACAGCTGCCGCTTTTGAAGAGCACAGGTGTCCCAGAAGTGAAGGAAATGGGTCAAGTCTTTGCTCAGAGTAAAGATTTAGGAGGTTTAGTTAGCTGACACTTCAGTTGGTAAGCTGAATAGCTCTGCTGTCTTCACTGACCATATTTGCATTAGCTATCCATTAGCTTATTTGCATATGTTTCTATTTACATTATTAGGTTATATGATAAAAGTTTGTTTGCACACATGAATCCAGAGACAATGGCAGATGAGGAAGACTAAACAATACCTTGCCCTGGCTAGGATAGGCCTAGCACAGGAGAACCATCAGCCTCACAAGCCCAGAGGAGGACAGAGGTGCAATATCAGGGAGAACTTCAAATCAAAATTTCAATGGAAGGAACATCATATACTAACTGAACACCATATACTAGGTCTTCTCAGGGCTGTCTCAGACAATTCAGTCCAAGTGTGAAACTCATCAAGATAAGTTAACACTAAAGCTCCTGTAAAACTGACTGTGGGTGATGGGGGAGGGGGGGTAGAGGGAGGCAGGGAGGGTGCTGTCTGTGAATACAGGATGCAAAGGAGGACCAAATAAGGACTGAAAGGCCAGGGATTTCTTGTGGGATTCTTATGGAAGGAAACAAAAGTGGGAAAAGGAAATAATTTAGGTGATTTGGAAAGAAACAAAGATGGGAAAATGGAGGAATAATATAATAAGAGGAGCTTGTCACAAGCAAAAAAAAAAGTACACTTGTCTTCCCTGTTCTTCTTCATCAGTGTCTGTACAGTTCTGCGTTTCTGCTTTTCTGATTCCTAACCTGGATGAGGGAAAACTCCATTCTGTGTGGGGTGTGTGTGTGTATGTATGGATGTCTGAGTGCAGCAACTGGTGGGGACCTTGGGTCACAAGGTGGTCATGATGCTGCATCTAGAACTAGAGTGAGTGTCTGGGTGCCATGGGCCTTGGTCAGTGACTGGACAGACCAGGATAAGTTAAACCAAGTGCCAGGCACTGGGGTTGGACAGTCATGCTATTATTTGGAAGAATAGGAGTCTCAGTTAACATTCCTCTATCTGAAATTTCTGTTTAATTAATCAAGATACATAGGAAAATGAGCAATAAGTCACAAGGACAAGCTTAAAAAGCAGGCTAAATCATTATCAAAGAAGAAAAGCTTTGCTTTTCGAGCATCAGACGCACAGAGTTCATAAAAGTGTTTGAGCACCAACACATGATTTATGGTATTCCATCCATGGATGGAGAGCATCCTCTCAGCCATTACACTGACAATATGAAACATTTTTTTGCAGTAATTAAGAGGTAAACTTGAAAAACTATTTATGTAACTTACAGAATTGATTGGATAAAAGAAAAAACAAAATATCCCTTTAACAACCATGTCATAATTCTGTAAATTTCAGAAAAAAATTCAAGTAATTCTAATTAAGAAATGACTAACCAAATTAGTGTCTTGTAATGCATATCCTAATAACAGGAACCAGATGCTACTAAATCTTGATGAGTGTTGTTGTCAATGCCTGGAGCTACCACAGATAGACAGTGTATATTACTACCACATTCACTTAAATTGGATACTAGCACTCTCTGCCACAGGGACCACCTAAGGCAAAAATCTTACTTACATATCCCTATTTCTATAAATATTTATATAGTCATACTGGCTCTGTGTTATTTAGTAGCTCACACAAAGAGGGAGATATTTCACTTTATTAATGTCCTGGTTTCATCTGGGACAGAATTAATTTTCTTCTTAGTAGCTGGTACAATGCTGTGTTTCTCGGCTTTATTATGAGAAGAATGTTGATAACATCCTGATGTTTTGGTTGTTGCTAAGCAGTGCTTACCCTCAGTCAAGGATTTTTCAGTGTCTCTGCTAGCAAGGATTTACACAAAAAGCTGGGAGGGAGCATGGCAAGGACAGGTGACACAAACTGGCAAAATGTATATTCCATAATATGGAATATCATGCCCAGTGTAGAAACTGTGGGAGTTACCTGGAAGGAGGTCCATCACTTTTTGGAAATGAGCTGGGTATTGGTCAGTGGGTTGTGAGTAGTGGTATCATTCATCACCCGTTTGTTCTGGGTTCTGTTACTCTCTCCCCATATCCTTATCATTGCTATTATTATTCATAAAATATTTAGTATTAATGATATTTTATTAGTAATGATATAATTATTATAATTATTATTCTAACTATTTTTTGGTTCAGTTATTAGGCTGTTCTTATCTCAGCCCACGAAGTTTATCTTTTTGTTCCAATTCTCTTCCTTACCTTGTTGTGTGTTACTTAGTTTTCATTTGGGGTTATGCATGGCAATTAAATAAACCAATAACATATTTCTTGGCTAGAAATAGACTCACAGAATGAGAAAATTGTTTGTGTTGAAAGTGGTGTTTAACAACCACCTAGTGCAACCTCCTGACCATGGGCAGGGACCTCCTACTAGACCAGATTGTTCAGTCTTATCCAAACCTTGAACACTTCCAGTGATGGGGCACCCACAACTTCCCTGGGCAACCTGTTCCAGTGTCTCACCACCCTCAGAGTAAAAGAACTTCCTTATGTCCAGTCTGAACCTACTCTCTTTCAATTTAAAACCATTGCCCTTGTTCTATTATTATTTGCCTTCATAAAAAGTCCCTTTCCATCAGCAAAATAAACACACAAGCTATACCTCCAACAGAAAAGTTTCAGTTAGTCCCAAAACCAAAAGAGGATTTTTAATAGTGTAAACTACCCAGTACCTCAGAGGTGCTATTTTCTCTAGAGTCCAATCAGAATCCACACTCTTAAATATGTCAACATAATTTCAAAAAGACTTAAGTAATGTAAATACTTCTTGCCATGAATTTCATTCCACCTGCCGAGAGAAAACATGCATTTTAGAAAGGAAGATTTTCATTCACAGAAGTCCACTTGAACACATTGTTAACTCAGACTTTTTTATGTTCATTAAATCCCCACCAATTCATAGGGAAATTCAAAAATTTTGACCCATGTACAGAACTGAAATGTCATTTCAAGAAATTGTATTAAATATGGATTTAAGTGAGAACAGGGGTTATATGCTTTCCTTTTTTTAAAAAATGAGAAGCTCAAACTATAAAATAAGTCTTTCTGCAGATGCATTTGTGATAAACTGCTTATAACCTTGGATATGTTATGTAAAAAGAGAATACTGATTTTTTTTTCAAAAGCTGTTTTGGGAAAGTTAATTAGGTAATGTCCCTGCACTGCTACTGAAATGCAAAGCAGCATGTCAATTCAGAGCATTATATTTATTAGTATTATTATATCACTCTTTTATCAGGTGCCTTTTCAGCAAAAATTTGCCAACCTTTTGTTTAGACACATGCCCAAAGAATGTTTGAAACAAGCTGTTATACGTTTGAAGTACATAATTAAGATTAAACATTACAGATGAAAAAACAGGGTGGCAAAATCCAGATTTCTCACATAGATTTCAGAGTTTTCTTATAAATGCCATATATAATTTTCTGTATGCTGTTATGACACATTAAGTGAAGGCCAAAATCACTCAGAGAGCTTTGGGGATTTGTTGATCAAAGCAATTGCTTCCAGTTTGAAATGCATAATGAGACAGCCCTTTTTGCAACTAGCTATAACTCACCACATGTTTGAAAAAGGAAGTGTAATGAGGAACAAAGATCCACTTCAGATTTCTTTAGATTGGACAGAGAAGCTTCTATTGGACCCAGTGCTCCTATAATGGCAGGCAACAGAACCATCCACTTCCTCAGGATTAACCTTGGAAATACTATCCAAAATCAGATTGACTGAATCACCTAGAAGTTCATGTTACCAGAGGGCAAAAGTACTGTAAAATTAGTGATGCATACTAAGTAAATATACTGTGTGAACTGCAGGCATATTGAAGTTGTGAACACTTAGAAGCCTCTTATGAGAGACATCTCACATGTCATATATCAGAGTGAAAAGCCCCTCAACCCATACAGACAGAAGAAAATAAAATATTATGTTCTATTGCATGTTTTGAATTCTCTACTCAGAGTATGAAAGATTAATTTGTGTAGTTAAATTTTGCATGCATTAACCATTTAACTACAAAATCTCATTTGAAATAACAATAATTTTATAAATTTTAGTAAGTGATAAAATCATGATTGCCATATACTTTACTGTCTGAAGACTTGTTTATCCTGCATTCAATAATAAAATTATGCTATTGTGAAAATGTTTAACACTTTACAGATAATTAAATATTTATTGTTCAATATGTTTTATATGAAATCCAGAAATCTGTAAATGCAAATTTAGTTAATAAAAGTTTGTGGGGACTTGTGTTTTAAATTTCAAACTACAGCCTGAAATAACTGCATCTCTCTGTAAGAAAACCGAATTTTGAGTTTGTTTTGTTTAATGAGAATGATGGCTGTGTTATGGATCTTGTTCAAGATAATAAATAATTTTAATTTTTCTTCTGCAGCATCACAGAAGACAATTATGACTTTGAATGTATGCAAATAAATAGACAAGTATTAATATTTTTAGAACACTATTGAATAGTTCAATGTATTAAATGTTTTAATTGTCTATAAATCCATAAGCCTTAATAATTAATCATTACATTCACAAAGTAATTAATGTCATTAGTCTGATAATAAATCTAAACAGTCTAGGCGCAGTGTATATTAACAAGGTGACTGTCTCAGTTCACAATTAAGATCAATTTACAAAGTAATTTTGGAGAAAATAATTACATGGCACACAGTACAGACATATTACCACATGAAATTAATCCCATTGTGGTAGTTAACCTTGGCTGGCATTCAAACCCTCCCCTCTCCCCCCGTTATTCTCTTCGTCCTCGTCTTTAAAAAGGCAAGGAGAAAATGAGAGGGAAAAGCTCAAGGGTGATGATAACGACATGGAAATGCTGGCCTATTTCTCATCATCACAAACAGAGCAAATTCAGGGAAGATGAATTAATTAATTGCTAGTTAAAAATAAGGTAAGATGTAGGGTAGGATAAAGTTGGGGTTATTTTGTTAACACTTTTTCTCTGCCTCTCCTTTCTTCTCACAGTCTTGCCATGCTCCAGCATAGAGTTCTTGACAGAGAATGCAGTCCTTCAGGAGCAGTCTTCTCCAGTGTGGGAGCCTCACAGTGTGGGGTTGCAGTTCTGGCCAGAAAAATGACTCCAGCAGGTGCTCCTCAACACAAGCTGCAGGTCCTGCTGGATCCTGCTCTGGTATGTGATCCTTGGTGGGCTGCAGGATGGATTGGTGCTCCACTGTGGTTCTCCAAATGTGGCAGGGGCACAACTTGCTTTGCCATTGTCTTCTCCACAGGCTTCAGAGAATCTCTGCTTCCATGCCCAGAGCATCTCCTCCCCTTCCTTCACCGATCTTGATGTTTCCAGAGTTGTTCTCTCACGTCTCTCTCCTCTCTCACAGATGCACAGTGTTTTTCAGGCTTTCTTAAATATGTTCTGACAGAAGAACTACAACATTGTTGATTTTCTCTGGCCAGAAGCCGATCCCTCTTGAAGCCAGTTCAAACTGTCTCGGTGTAACATGGTGACAGCTCCTGTTCTCACAGAAGCCACCCCTGCAATCTGCCCCACTTCACAGAAAAGCAGCACAGTTCATTCTATCCATTACAAGGTGCTGAACTCAGGTCATGTTTGTGTTTGGCTACTAAAATGAAATAATGATTTTCTTGTCTTTGGGAAGAAGAGGGTCAGTAAGCCAGTTTATCTCGCCATGGGACAAAATGTAAATACAGACATAATGTTGATCCATTGGTAACTTAGGAAGCAAATTTATTCAATATATAACATATGTAATGCATTTAACCATGTTAGAAGGAGCATTTAAAAATCATTAGTTTTCAATAAATTTAGAGAATTTTTTTGCCTTAGTCAGAAATACTGTAACTAAGGGTCTAATAGTGTTGACAGTTTTCAACTGTGAGGTTCACGATGCCTATTGAAAGTGTTCTCCCGTTTCTAGAAAACTATAAAACAAAAACTGTCCAAACACAGGGGAAGAAAAGTTAGCATTTGGTTTTGTGTTTTTTTTTTTTTTTTTTAATAACCCTCCTTGAGATATCTAAAGTACAGGATTTCTAATGAACTCAATTTTATTTTGAATTTCTGGCAATAGGTTACATGTCTATGATTCTCAAAATTCAGTTTGCATTAAATTCATTAAGACACTATAAAGTCTCAGTTAATCAGAATGAACTTAATCGAACAAAATTGTAATTTGAAAAGTAAGATTGATTGACATATAGTTCAATAATATATTTTAAAATTAATTATCCATGGATAATGAATTTTGTGATTCAAATTCTTGATGGGAAACATAAAAAATATTTTATTTCTGTTCTTAAATTTTTAATATATAAACTTTTCATTGGTCCTTGCTTTTTTCTTGGATACTCTTCTGTTCCCTGTTAAAAATATATGTCCATAGGCAACTTATTACAGTAATGTGTAAAAGCCATCACTGATAAACTCTTGTTTATGAAACCATCCCATTCAGAAATGTACAGAAATGAAAAAAATTGTTTCATGTACATGTTACTTCTGGCCTGCATATAGGAGAAAAGAGATTCTTATAATATATTATTTTTCATTTGTTTGTAAGTATTTGCATTTAAGAGGAACACTTCAAATAATAAAAAAGCTCCAACAACACTCACAAAAAAACCCAAACCAAATATCACCACCAACACACACACAAAAAAATCTATTCTTTGCTAATGATTACTAAAATTAATTTTCAGGAAACAACAGCACAATAGGAAAAAAATATAATTTTATCCCATTACAACTGTGGCTTTTCATCTTTTGTTTATCATGACATTGTGAAATTTTTGATTATTAGTATTTACTATCATATCACAATAAGAAATGCCTACACTTCAAGGAATGAAAGGCATCTATTAATAATACATTAACTCAAATGAAGCTTCTGTGATTAGCTTTGGTTGTATAATGTTCAATGTATAATTGATTCTAACTCACTGGCTGTATTAAAAAAAAATGGAACAGAAAAAATAATTAATTACTAATGAATGATTACTGAAAATCACCAAGTAACCTGTCTGAAATTGCAATATAATTACATTTTATTTTTAATATTCTTCATTAAGTATATGATTTTATAGAGAAAAAAATTAAAGTACAGGGTGTATTACACAAATATATCAAGAAGCTTCTAAAAAGACTGAAAATTCTGTCCTTGTGAAACATTCAGGATGGAACTTCAGCTCTATCACTCCCCCTTCCCAGTTGGACAAGTGAGAAAAAATAAGATGGAAAATGATTTGTAGGTTTTGATAAAGCGGCCTACTAAAGGAAAAGCGAAAGTTTGTGCCTGCACAAATAGGAAATTCCAATCAGCAAGCAACAGCCAGCCACATCCCAGGAAGAAGGGTTTCAGCACGTGTAGTGTTTACTCAGGAAGACAAACACTGTAAATAACGAGTTCTAGTCTCTCATCTTTCCCTTAGCTTTTATATCTGAGCTGACATCATATGGTATGGAAACCCCTTTGGCTAATTTGGGTCTGCTGGCCTGGTTGTGTCCCCTCCCAGGATCCTGCCCATCCCCAACCCCTTGGTGGGGAGGAGTGCTGGGGAGAGAGCACTGATGCTGGGGCAGCCCTGCTCAGCAGCCCCCAAAGCACAGGCAAAATGAGGGCTGCAAAGGCAAAAGGAGCTCCCTGCCAGCCAAACCCAATACAGGGAGGCACACAGCTTTTGGGGAGGAGAATCTCATGTAGTCCCATTGGTGATATGGTGGAAGACTGAAATAGCCTTGGTAACCATATTGGAAACACCAAATCTGGATATGGATATAGGAAATAAACATGGGAAAAGTGAGACTAGTGAAAAAACAACTAGGTTTTGACACATTGTTTATTAAGAGGTAGCAATGGTAGGAAAGGGGAAGGATCAAGGCATACGGGCAAAGAACAAGCATGGGAAAAGAGAGAAGAGGGAGTAAAAATAGCTGGTGAACTGCAAGCAAGCAAATTTTTCTGTTTGAACCCTGCCCCTGATCACTGAAATCTGTCCTATCTTCTTATTAAATCATGTGGCATGTTGGGCTTTTTTGTGGTCTCAGTTATAATATGCATGTGTGAAGAGAGGTCTAGAAGCTGGCAACTGGAAATACTGACTGATACATCTAGCTTCTGTATGTTTGTGTAATTTACTAACAAATGACCAGACAATGAACAGGAGACCCACATCTATGAAAAAAACAGCCCTTGATCCAATGAATTTATAAATTGTGTGAGATCTGGGCATGGACATTAAGCAGACTTAAATAATGTCATCCATGTCATTAAATATCTATTTAATGGATCTTTGTCTGTTGTTGGCTGTTAAATTTAGATAGTTTAGGGCGACAGGACCTGTGCATCCACCAGTGATCCGTAGTCCTAATTCTCTGGAAAGAAAAATAGCCCTGTGCTTCTGTGTTCATATTTATGTGAGAGCAATTGGTGTTTATTTGTGTGCTGTTAACCCAGTGCTCTGTGATGAGCCAAGCTGATGTTCCGTGTGTGTGTGCATGCACATGTGTTTGAGTACCTGCCCCTGCAGTGTGGGCTCCAATCTGCTGCTTGTCAGACTGGGGAAAGTACTCACCAACAGCCACTTCCTCCTCGGTGCTAGAGTGGACTGGATTTGATGTAAATAGACTAGGAAGAAAACCCCTGGGTTCTGAATTTCACTGGGAATTGGCAGCTCCTTAACATGAATTCTCTATCTTCTGTGGAGTTATCCTATTTTGAATCACTAGTTCAGTAATTAAAAACAAAATACATTCAGTTCTAATCTTGACTTTGATACAGTTGCATGCATTGTGTCTGTGTATGTGAAAAGAGATAGAGGTAAATTAAGTTAGAATTTTAAAAACTATATTTATTATTTGATGAAAGATTCCTGAGCAGTTTCCTTAAATATTTTATCATAACTATCACAAATTCTCAAATATATGAGATCCCATAAAATACCATTGCTTTTATATTTTCATTTGTATTTGTCATATTAATATTTTGTCATATTATAGTGTAAGTTGCCAAAGGAAGACCATCAAGTTGCATTCTACTGTGAATTACAAAAGAGAATCTGAACCTCTATTATTAAAATGGTCATTCATTTTTATCCAATTTCCTCACTATCTTTTAGCTACAACTTGCTGCTTTATTCATTCCTGGAACATGATCAGAAGATACTGCTAAATGGATATTATTCCAGACTTCACATATGAAAAAAAAAAAAAAAAAAAAAGAAATTAAATTGACGGGCTGAAAGTGGAGTAAAGGGAGTGGAAAGTGATGACCTCTTTACAGAAGTTACTTTCATCATAGATAATGAAAGGAGAGACTATAAAACTGAAGTCCCACTATAAAGAATATTGCACTTCCCACTTAAATGTTTGCAAAATCATATTGCTCTTTGAAATATTATGAGAGTATGAAGAAAGAACTAGCTCATTCACTGATTCTGATTTGAATTTAATCTTGAAAACGTATCTATCATACTTCCCAATTGTCAATACCTTTTTCTTAATTTCTATAATATAACTTCTAAAATTCATATAATAAAGCAAATAATTTCAGGAAATTTTAATTCTATTGCTATGAATATCCAAATGCTCATTAAAAATTAACACTTTAATTAATTCCTGTTATATGCACATACTCTGTATCCTGTCATGGGTTAGAATATGGTGGTATAACCCTGGCTGATGCCACATGCCCAGCAAAGCCACGCTATCACTCTCCCTCTTCAATCGGACAGAGATAATATTAAAAAAAGCTGATGGGTCAGGATAAAGACAGGAAGAGGTCACACATCATCCCATATACTCTCATAGGGATAACAGACTGGGGAAAATTAATTGAATTGATTAGCAATCGAATCAGAGCATTACAATGAGAAATGAAATCAAATCTTTAAAACACCTTACTCCCACAACTCCCTTCTTCCTGACCTTAATTTCATTCCCACTTCTCTGTGTCCTCACTCCCACCAGAGCTGGGGGGATGGGAAATGAGGGTTGCAGCCATTTCATCACCCATTGTCTCTTCTGCTCTGCTGCTGCTTTCTCCTCAGTGTGAGGACTACATTCTCTGCTCCAGCGTGGGCTCACTCCCACAGGAGACAGTCCCCCACGAACTTTTTCAGTGTGAGTTGCTCCCACACTATAATTTACAAAGAGCTTCTCAGGCGGCCACCCCTTCACACTGCCACAGCCTTGCCACACGCACCCAGTACATATTTATTAAAGTGCATTTGATACCATATATGCAGTGATGAAAATTTATTTATAGTTAATTATTTTATTTTCTCCCTTTTACAGCAGCACTTTGAATTTCCATCTACTAATGGGGTAGAGAATCGTTAAAAATAGGTATCTGCTTGATGCTGATACAAGAAAAAGCTTTAAAGTAAGAAGCAAATTAATGCATTTGTTTCGTCCTATTTTATGTATTTATGTTGGTAATTTTCTACATAATTTAGCAACAAGACATATTCTATAAGCAGCTGGGAGTAGTCTCACAATCACCAGCCCTTTTTCTTATAGGTGACTTCAAATTACTAGAAATCTTCTGGAAATACCATACTGCAGACAGAAAACAGTCTAGGAGGCTAAGCATCGTCCAAAAATATTGGAAAATTATCTCCTTGCTTACAATAGCTATAATTCTCAATTTAACTTTCAAAACCAAATCACTCTTTATGCAAAGTTCTCTGTACAAGTATTTATAGACTGTAGATATTGTGTTAGTGACACAGGGAGGAAAAAGTCTATATTAAATCCATCACTCAACACAAACCCCAAAGGGATTTCAAAAGATTGATATGAAGCCTAAATTTTAAAGAATAAGCAGGAGAACCAGTTTTGTTTACCATTCATTGCCTTATGTTATTGTTTGTGATAAATTTGTGCAGATCAGTTAGAATTAAACTACTTAATGTTGTCCTTAAGTGGAACTGGACAACAATGTTTAAAACTGGAGACAGAAAAGCATTTTTGAAACAACACTGAGTTAAGTCTGACTTTAATGACATTCAAGACTGAGGAGAATTTAAGATTAATATTGATTTAAAAAAAATTTCACTAGGTTGCAATAATTAAAGTAAAATTGCAACTGCCTAAACTCTTAATTATAACTCATATAAAATATAAATGCATCAGATAAAAATTAGCAAATCATTGTTTGAACAGAAGATTTCCATTGAAAAAAGGTTTTATATCTTTTGCACATCAAAGAATCCTACCCCATGCCAATCAGGTTAGCTGATTAAGGAAATATTTTTATCCACTCTACAGCTGATCCTAAAATGGATCCCAACCGTGAAGTTGAATGAATATCCTAGTTCACCAGTACCACTTTAGAGAACTGTTAGAATAACACTCTCTCACATATTTTGATTTCTGTATTGGTAAATACAAAATATGTCAATTTAAATTATAGTGCATTTAGTGAAAATAAATTAGACAAGTGTTCATAAACTTTTCCATGCCACTGCAGCCCAGTGCTGTTTTAGGAGTTATTCTGTCTCGTGCTCTTGCTCCTTGATATGGTTATGTTGGGAACCTTCTTTTCTAGTTTCTTCTAGTCGCTCTTTTACCTCATTAGTGTATCTTTATAAACTATTGGATTCTATAACTTCTTTATAGAATGTAAGAACCTGCTTCATGTATACGACACCAAATTTAACATGAGTGGTAAACTTCCACTTGACATTCTTTCCAACTTAATGTGGTGTCAGAAATGTCTCAGCCTACTTTGCAATGAATGTTAGGCTCAATATAAATAATATACTCTTTGATATAGGGTCATCTATTTAGAAGTCCATCCTTTGTCAATTTATCTGTCCATATATTTATTTTCTTATTTTATTTTTGCGGTGATAAACAAATTCCATGTTATCTGATGTTTCCCACTGACTCTGTCAATAATGTTTGAAATCTGTAAAGTGATGTTAATACTTTAAAGAATATCTGCTTTAATTTATGCCATCTCTGGTCAATGATGCTTTTGGTGCTTAGTTTTCTTTGGGAACGGTTAACATCCCTCAATAACTGAAGATAAGCATATATCTTTACCTTGCTACTAGATGGGCCTTTACTTGTGTGGTAAGATAATACTAAGAGGAGAGGACTGTTTAATTACACAATATAAAATTTAAAAAAAGCTTTATCCATTAGAGGACCTTGATGCTTTCTCATACAGCGTGTTTTCTGCCCTCATCCCCAGGTGCCGCACACCCTCCTCTGAGAGCTTGGGAATATCATTCCTCACTGAAGGTCACCATGACAATAAGGAATTCTATTTCAGTTTGCACTTTCTGTTTGGTTTATGTTTGTAGGTAGGATGTTTGTTTGTTTGTTTTTTAAAATACCAGCACCATTTGCACCCTTCTGTTGTGTATGAATGTCTTTAAAGCTCTTTATGTCTAAAACAGTAGAAATAAAATAAAGGAAAACATTGTGAGCAAAAGAACAAGTTGTTTATCCTACTTATATATTAGCTTTCTCTCTGACCCTGTTTTGGAATATATGAAGTGGCTTATTTCCAAAAAATCTTAAAACTGATCTGGCCCTAAGCAATGTGGTAGAAAGCTGTTTGATTAAGAAACAGGGATCAATTCACGACCTTTTATTTAGCAGGCTTGTCTTACAGGACCCTTTACCCTTATGCCACTACTAAAACTGTTGACTTTGCTTTACTGCCAACTCAATTCTCACAATCTCTGTTTCTCATTCCAAGGTGATCTGGGAAGTGATAGCTCGGCAGAAGACGTGCCCTGGTTCCAAACACACTTCCTCAGTGGAAGATAAGAGTTCACCTTATTCTGAAAACAATGATTGAATACAGGAGAAAAAATTGTCCACACTGCCATTGTTGAGGATACAGTCTGCATAACTAGATAGGACTGTCATGCAACACAGGGAAAATAATTTCATTCCCAATGAACAAATTAATAGCTTACAAGTACATTTTGGTAAGCAGATACAAATTACTCTAATCTCTTCTGTGTTATAAACTCAGACACTTAGCAATGTGAAATCTTACAAAACTAATTCCCTCCCATAAGACAGCCTAGATGGGAATATTCCCAAAGGATTTAATAATGACTCCTGATCCATGTCCAATCTACTACAAGATACATTATATAAAAAGTTTTAAAAAGAAATGGAGGGGGGTTGACATTCTTTTTCTTCTTGCTTCTTAGTCTTTATTATATTTTTAGTTACAGTGGTCCAGACACAGAAAATAGTTATTTCTATTTTCTTAGATTTTCATTGAATTATTAATGGGATTTGGGTCAAATATCTTAATAATCGCCTCCTAAAATATCTTAATAATCTCCTCCTAAACAATGTTTTAATTTTGCCTTAATATTTTAAAATATTTTTATGTCTTTAGGTATATAAGTATATCTAATAATACAGAACGAAGAGAAATAGTATTCTGCTGAAAATGAAATATATTCATATAAATGCAATAATTAAAGAAAACCCTTGATAATTGTAACTTTTAAATTAAATATAAATAATCTATATGATATCCAATATGGCTATCCTTCAAAATGTATATACATTATTTCTAGACATTGGGTAAGATACTTTTGAAGTTTCAAATACCTCTTGTTTCTGTATCATTTTGAAAGAAATAGAACTATTGAATATCGAGAGGAAATAAATATAATATTTTTAATCACTAAAAATCTCATATTTATTTCTTTCACTTTTTGCATACAATTATTTAATCTAGAATGTGAACATGTATTTCATAAAGGCGACTTTCAGTCCTTCAGTGAAACAATGGCTGTTATAAGACTTCCATGTAAGAAAAAAAGGTAAAATGTATTTAAATTATGCAGCTGAGCATCTTTCTATATTTAGTTCAGGATGTTGATACACTGATAGACAAATGCATTTTGAGAAGATGCGGTCTATTATATTACCTGCTCCTAAGATCATAATCTCTTAACAGTGGGTTGTGTTTCTGTGCATATGTATAGACATATGCTTCAAACAATTTATGAAACTGTGGTCTTTTTGAATTCCTGAAATAATTGACAAGAGAGAAAATATTCATTCCTTTTCCCCCCTATAAGTCAACCAAATTATACCTAGTGCTGGAGACACACACACAAAAAAGGTTATCTAGGTAGGCTAGTGACCAGATGAGACAGAAAAGTGAGAAAGAGAAGCTTTAGTCAAGCTGCAGCTTCCAGATATGCCTAGGGAAGAACTTACAGAAAGTTATAGAAAACAAAATATATTATAGAATAACATCTTATGTACTAGAAGATGACAAAATCCTGACAAGTTCTTCAAGTCAGCATATTTTATGTGGCAAAATTTGATGGGGTAAGCTCCATACATTTATCAAATATTCAAATCACTTAAGCACACAAATAATTTAATAGATCAAAATCAACAGAAAATAAAAATAAATGTAAGAAAATATGTCAGTCTTTTCAAACTTGCATATTTACATTTGTGTCCCTGTATCCTTATTACATACTTAACTAAGAATCCAGGCCAGGAAAAAAAAATTTAACCCCATAAAAGTATTCAGTTAAACTAAAAGGGCATCCAATCTTAATCAGATATAACTTTCACTGAATCCAAAAGGAGTGTCCTAATTACTCTAAAAGTCAAGCTATTTAACTAATGAATTGCAATTGGTTGGCTGGTTGCTTTGCTGGTTGCTTTGCTGTTCGATTTTGTTTTGGTCTGCTTTTTCTTTTTGACTTTCAATCACTAATAAGACATTCAGAATAAATTATAATTTGACTTCATGTATTTTTCTTTCTCTCCCTGTTTTTGTCTATTCACATGCTCTACATACTTGTTTATTTTCTTTACAGATATGCTTATAATAGTGCAGTCAGCCACCCTACCACTATAATTTAATTTTATTATACCAAAAGTTTCAGTATCTAAATGAAAGTAAAACTTATAGGAATTGGAATATTAATAACCCAGTAACATCTTCTTTTATTATATGAAAAACTGTAGAATCTGACTAGTTAACTAATATTATCTGCACAAAGAGGTTATATAAAGTTAAGTGCTTTACCCCACATCTTAATTGTTTGGTATTTTGAGAACTCATTAATCATAAGGGAAAATCTTTAGTGGAAGTATATTGTCTTAATGAGCATAAATGCTGCAATTGAAAAAGTAGTTCCAGCAATATTTAACACTTCTTTGTAAAAGAGACTTCCATTAGAATTGCATGTTTATTTTCTCATTAATTTTTTTAAACTTTTGTCATTTTCCAGTCTTTTTCATGTAACTACATTTCAGGTTTTTCTGCATAAGGCCAAGCACTTTAGTGTTCAGTCTACTGCATTGACAGAGTCAAATGCAGAGGTAGATACATTAAAATAAAGTGATGGGTTGCATACACTGAAATATCACTTCCCTTCAATGACATTTTGATTTTCTTGAATCAGTATACCATGAAAGTTCATTTTGACACATCCTAGCTCAAAATAAAATCTCCTCCAGCACTGCAATCTCTTTTTTTTTTTCTTTTTCCCAGCATTTAGGCTACTAAAAAGAAAGAGCTCATGCTCTCATTCTATTTTGAAGACAAAAAACCAATTTTGTGCTGAACCACAGGAGGTATAGTGGGACCCAGGCGTCAAACACTATTGGACATAAGTGATTTGAATTCTTAGATGGGAAGGTGCATGTGCAATACAAAAATAGGTCCTAAAAAATTGAAAATGGAAGAAAACTGCTTGAGCTTGAGTACATTACCAGAAATCCACTGAAGTTTGTGATATTCAATGTCAGCAGGGGGAAAAAATAATTTGTTTTTCCAGCTTCAGGATGGTTGGTGGGAAGGAACAGTTGTTGCTCCAAAAAAATGCAAAGATAGTGAGTGGAAGAGCTAAGTTTCTTAATTTAAGGTTGTCAAAGTGGACACCTTATCAGTGGTGTATGAAGGAATTGAGATAAATAAAGCAAATGAATATTTGGAATATTTTTATTTATATTTCTTTAATTAAAATAAAATACAAATAAGACTTTGCTTTCTACAGTTATTTTCTTGCAGTAAAGCTTGTAATGAAAAGTTGTAATGAAAAGAGCAACTCAAGCGAAAACACACGAAGAAAGAAACTCCCTCAGTTATCAGCAAGAAATATTAATCTTTTCAAGTCTAAAAGAAACCAAACGTGTTTCAGTTAAATGGTACTGATGAATCAGGATTTAATTATTCATGTTGAAATTTGTAATGAGCTTTGTCCTCAGCAAAGAAGTCAAAGGAAATTTTGAACAGCTTAGACTCCAGGATTTAGCCTTCAATAATCCAGGCTTCCATTTACTAGCCAAAATGAGCTTGGCACAAATCCAACAGTTTACAGAACTTCATGAGCAGAATTGGGGCCTAACAATTAGGGAATACCCTAACATTCCATCTCGTAAAAGAAATTCATACCATTGTGACAAAAGTTTGTGTTCCAGGTATAGAGGTGAAAAAAATGATAAATTCAAGGCTTTTCATCAGATTTCTGTAGTTATTCACTAAGGGTATTTTAATAACTCAAATTTTTCTCATTTCAGAACCTGGAGACCAAAATTACTAAATGAAGACTACAGAAAGAATTTTTAGGATTCATTTTCTTAAGCAGACGCCCAGTTTTTAAATAGTTAAAAACTGTCTAAAAACTAGGGGGAAATATACCAAATTCTTGTTTAGTTCTGTGTTTAAAACAGTTTTACCATTCTGAGATTATTGACTGGGTTTTTTGCAAGAACAGTATTGTGAATCTGCAGCTTCCACATCTTTTAATACCATGAAGCACAAAAGTAATGATTTACCTTTATTATGTGTGGGCAACTTAAGGCTTTATAACTTGTTTCCAAAGGCTCTTCAGAATGCCAACATGAGTACAAGGATATAGCATTTCATGAATCCTGTTGTCCAGTTTTGCTTCTTATCAAAGAGCAGAAGAGCAAAAAGGAAGATGTAAAAAGAATAACTGGTAAAATTAGAAAAGCATCAGAAGCTACCTGTAGCATCTAGGTTCTTGTGCTGGTTCTGCCGGCATGGTTATTTGCTTGATGAGCACGTATTAGGTCAGTTTGGTTGCTATTTCTTTTTCTCCAAATATCCATAATAGAATGTCATTTTAAAGACTTGACATAGTCCTTTTCCTTGGCCAGGCATCTCAACTATCAAAACAATCACCTGGTACCATGTAATTCAGTTAAGGAGAAGTCAACTGTGGGAGAGAAAGAGCAAGATAAAGATACTGGGGCACAGTTTGAGAGAACTGAGAACACAATCTCACATCTCAGAGACATCTCCAGTCCATTGCAGTTTCAATGAACAAATATCATCACTACTGAAGGTGCTCCAGGTTGATCCAGGTTGATCCAACACGAACCAAAGTGTCAGTTTTCCAGTCCTTAGTGGTGTTTGGTTTGCATTAGAATATAGACTTTAGGAGATGTCTAGATGTTTGCCTTCACAATTGATAAATGCCCCCTAGATCAAAATAACTTTAAAATCATAAATCACTACACTATTTCAGAAGAATAAACACATACATGCATATATTTATTCAAATTAAAGAAGTGGTTCCACTAATTTTTGCATTGTGGTATCATTCTTAAGTTGCCACCTCAAATATTTACAAAACCATAACTCATCCCTTAGAACACAACATCACTTTAAAATGTCCATCTTTTTTTGTGCACAGTGGGGAGGATGACTATCATAAAATTTGTGATAAAATGCAGTAGTTAAATTACACCAAGGTTCATACTGTTTCTCCTTGGCACTGTCTCATCTTATAGAAGAATGGGTGCTTTAACATTCCAAAGAGATATCAAGTAGCAAGAGTATCAGAACAAAAAAATATTACTGAAAAGATATACTTTCTGCTTATGTCGTTTATGATTCATTAAGGTAAATGCTATAAAGTGCCACAAACAAGCAACAGAGAGCATCCTTTCCTAATCCTGTATTCTCATTCCAGATCTTTTACAGTTCTGGTATTTTTCAGACTACTGTGATGTATATCCTGAAGATAAACCTATTATTTTGCTGGGCTAATAGCCAAAGAACAAAAATAATGGGGATATTCAGATTTATATATTGAGAGGGAAGTGGTTTTGATACTGCAAATGAGAGTCTTCTTATCTAGTTTAAACCAGCAAAACCACAGGAATTTAACCTGATCTTGTCATATAAATGACTGTGGAAGAATATGAAGAGCTTATTTAGGACAGCTCATCTTAATTCTTTTAGGACAAACAGAATCATCAGCTTAAAATGCAGCCCTAAGGACTAATTTAGGATGGACATTTCATTGCATCCAAATTTCAACAAAGCCTCAAAGGCAAGGCACAAGACCAAATATCATGTTCATTTTATGTGTGCTAAAGAAATGTGCTTTATATGTGCAGCCAAGAATTAACTGATAATCTTGCAAAGTTGCAGCAATCCAGTCAGAATAGGTTAAATTAAGTCCAAATTATGTAATAAATAGAGCTTTTTCCAAAGTAATAGTATTGATATGCACACATTTTCTTCTATGTTTCTTTCTTTCTTCACCCTTTCTTACTCTCACTCTTCTGCTCTTTCCAGTCTCTTATATTTTCTAAGGTCAGTGACACTAGACTTCTTTGATAAGAATGGGGTTGAGACTGGCAGGAGTGAACTTTGTGTCATCAGTGAACTTGCTGCTCCTTTACCCAAGTCATTGATACATAGGTTAAAGAATACTGGGCCCAGTATTCAGCCCTGGGGGACACCACTAGTGACTGGCCTCCAACTGGACCCTGTGTCACTGATTACAACTTTCTGGGATAACAATCCATTTGAAGATGCATGCATCTCTAAAGACTGATGAAATCCTTTAGTAAATGCTTATTTGAGGTAGTCTACCTCATTCATTGTCAAAATTGCTTTACAATTCAGGCAGTGATTACATTAGCAAACAGTGTGGTTCACTGGGAGAGCTACAGAGAAGAACATTAGAAACCTAACCTATACATTATATGCATTCACAACCATTTTCTTAGGAGTGCTTGCAGTATAATCACAGTAATGGTAAAATTCACAGATGCCCTACAAAGGTGCATTTCTCAGAATAGTAAAATTTTGAAGGAGTCTGAAGTACGTTATGTAAACCACAGTACAAGACACATAGCTGGTGCCAACTGGGAAATTTGCTTCAGAAGTGCATTATTGATAAAATTAAAACTGTAATATTTACTTACTCTGAAGTCTTGGGCAGATAAAATTTGCAAAGGTAGCATTGCTTGTATCTACATCCGGCTCCTTTTCTTTTTCTGACACCTTCTCCCTGCAGTTCCCTGGTTTTCATAAGATATTTCCTATTTTGAGAGATCACTCCTTTACAACCAGCCATATTTTTCTCTATTGTCAAATACAAATCACCATGTTTCAGAAATAATCATGTAAGTTTTGAAAGCAATCTCTTAGATAATTTTTCATATTCATCAATAATTTTCTATTCATTTAATTTTAATCATAACAGTAAATTTTATATGCCTATTTCTGTCTTCATTTCTAGTCATTAGAGATTCCATACTTTAAACTAAAGAAATTAAATAAATAAAAAGTTCATTATAGGATAAAGAAAAATTCTCGAGATTTCTAACAAGAAGCTCATTTAGACACTATAGCAATTTATCTGAAATAATTTATATCAAATTACTATCATTTTAAAGTCCATTCATGTATTATAATTATGTTATGCCACCAGGATATTTTACTGTCAAACAATTTAAACTAATCTTACAAAATATAAAATGACTAAATGAAGTAATATGATTCTGAAGTAATTATTAGCACATTTGCTATTGCTACAATAATGAACATCCTTGTGGCTTTGTCTCTTTGTACAAGTAATCCTAGCAATTTCATTCTAATCCAAAGAAATTCATTTTATTAACATCATTGTTCTACATCATATATGTAAGGTAAATACTTGGTCTCTGTGGTTTACCCCTTTGTGCTTTACCCCTAGATTCATAGAAACATAGAATGACAAAATCATTCTGGCTGAAAAAGTCACCTAAGATCATCAAGTACAGCAATTAACATAACAATCAAGTACAATCAACATATCACTGACATGTCCCACACTAAACCATGTCCCCAGTTGACACATCTACAAAATTGTTAAACATCTCCATGGACGTGGATCCAACCACTTTCCCAGGCAGCCTCTTCTAATCTTGACAGTTCTTTCTGCTAATAACCTGTTTTAATATTCAATAGAAACCTTCCTTGCAACAGCACGAGACCATTTCCTTTCATGCTGCTTGTTTGTTACTTGTGACAAAAGACTGACCCTCACTCTATCTCCTTTCAGATAGTTTTAAAGAGCGATAAATTCCCCTCGAGTCTCTTTTTCTCCAGCCTAAACAACTTTAGCTTCCTCAGGCACTCCTTCCAGGACTTGTGCTCCAGACCCTTCACAGCTCCATTGCCCTTGTACCGACATAATTCAACAATTTAATGTCTTTCTTGTAGTAAGGAGCCCAAAACTGAACATAAGGTACAGCCACACCAGTGCAGAGTACAAGGGGACGATCCCTGCTCTAGTTCTAGTTCTACTGGCCATAATATTTCTGATACAAGTGAGAATGCCACTGGCCTTCTTGGCCACATGGGCACATTGCTGACTCTTACTTAGCTGGTTGTCAACAAGCACCCCCAGGTCCCTTTCCACTGGGCAGCTTTCAAGCTACTTTTTCCACAAACCTAAAGTGCTGCATGAGGTTGTTTGACCCATGTGCAGGATCTGGCACTAGTTCATCTGGTCTGCATATTGGACCTTGTGTTCCCCTCAGAAGAGAATCTCCTATGACAATACCATGTCTTTTTTATTTCTTTTTTGGAAGTCGTTTTGGCTCTCAGGACATAGGGTGACTTAACCTTGGTAGCACATCTAAGTTGGTTCTACTTGCAGAACTTCATACATATGCCAGCCTGCACAGCATCCTTGTCTCTAAATTGGAGAGACATGGATGTGACATATGGAACTTTCAGTGGATAAGGCATTGGCTGTATGGTCACACGCTAAAAGCTACAGTCAATGGCTCAGTTTCCAAGTGGAGACCAATGATGGGTGGTTTTCCTCAGGGGTCAGTATTGGGAATAGCAGTATTTGATATCTTTGTTGGTGATATGGACAATGGAACTGACATCACCCTCAGCACATTTGCTGATGGTACCAAGATGTGTGGTGCAGTCAACACACTGGATAGAAAGCATGTCCTCCAAAGGGATTTTGACAAGCTTGAGAGGTAGGCCTGTGCAAACCTCATGAAGTACAAGGCACTACATGTGGATCACATTGTCTGAGGCTGTGGATGACCCATCCCTAGAAGTGCTCAAGCCCAGTTGAATGGTGCTTTGAGAAACTTGCTGTAATACACCTAGAGGTGTCCCTTCCTAGAGCAAGCTGGGTGTTAATTAATTGATAATTAAGGACTCTTTTAACCCAAACCAATCTACGAGTCTATAATTAGTAAAGAACACTTTGGAAAGTGAGGTAGCCACAGTGGAGACATGCTTGATGTTCCAGGCTGGAATTTGTTGCCTTATCCCTTAGGTCACTAAATTATGGCAAGTGGAGGGAGGATAAGAGATCCTCCACAACCTTTATTCTGCCTTCACTTTTCCTTTATTCACAATTTCTGACCTTATACATGATGATATGTTATTTCTCTGGCTTGATGAACCAGGACTTTGGAAATCAAATACATCTGGTATTCTGTAACGCTTCAGTTTTATTTTTTTTTCCTATTTAGTTCCTGTGTTTGCCTGCAGGAAGCCAGGAGCTGATTTTGATAGTAATGGAAAACTCCCACTATTTTTTCTACTACTTATTGCCAATCTGAGATAAAGTAATCAAAATAAGTTTGTTTTTAAAAGTTTCTGTAAATGAAACAAATTGACCTACAGTTTCTGGAGAAAAAAAGAGAAAAGCATATATATAGGATGTGGAAGCTAGCAGCTGAATTTTGAGGAATAATTTAATTCTGGCTACAGACTTTCACTTGTATATTTAATTTTGTATTATGGTCCTAATATGTACTCATTTATAGATATTCTTTCTTATGGAACTACAGTACTGCAGTACTATACCTTAGGGTTTTTGAGTTTTTTTATATCTCAGTTAAAAACATCTCAGTTTTTAACAGTAGAGATCATGACTCATTAAAGCCTAACATCCCTGGACTAAAACAGTGATTTTTCACACACACACAAAAAAATTAACAGATTGGGTGCTTAAAATATTGAAGTTATCTTTTAATGTAAGTTTAGCAGTTGAAAATTTACAGATAACCCCACTCAAATCAGCATAATGTGATTTTGCAGCTCTTCACTGGAACATGCTTTTTGGGGTATATATACAGAAATCCCCCTGTAAAATATAAAGGAAGAAACCCAGAAACATTTATTGCACTTATTTGTTATTTTCTTGGAAGAGGAAGTATTTCCTGCATTAAAATAATACATATATAATTTAATTATTAAAATAATACATGTGGTAATTTAATTATTTCAAACTATATGCAAACTCACTCCTGCATAAGTGGAGGACAGGTAGAGAGCAAGGAGTGAAGGGTTGAAAGAAAAAGGATCACTTCACAAATGGAAAAATAGGGCAAAATAAGGACTTCTTCAAGTGAACATAT
Source organism: Sturnus vulgaris (assembly GCF_052056855.1). Taxonomy (NCBI): domain Eukaryota; kingdom Metazoa; phylum Chordata; class Aves; order Passeriformes; family Sturnidae; genus Sturnus; species Sturnus vulgaris. The sequence continues at coordinate 76,153,970 of NC_142244.1, forward strand.
ATATTGGGCTTGTGTGGCAAGCTTTTGGTACCAGGAAGATCACAGGGGTATCTGTTGCTGGCCAAAGTTGAGCCTCATCAGCAATGGGAACAATGCCTTTGTGATAACATATTTAGGAAGTGGGAAAAGTTGCTGCAAAACAGCATTTGGGAGAAAAGTGAAAATCTGCAAACCCCAAGGTCAGAGAAAAAGGAGGGGCTGGAGGTGGTCCAGCTTCAGGAGCAGAGGTTACTCTGCAGCCCAGGGTGAACGGCCATGCTGAGGTAAGCTGCCCTGCAGAACCTGGAGGTCCATGGTGGAACAGATATCCACATCCAGCCCACAGAAGACTCCACAACACAGCAGGTGGATGTGCCTGAAGGAGACAGGGAGTCCATGAAAAGGCTGTGGTGAAGCAGGCCCCAGTCAGGACCCCTTGAGAGAGGAGCCCATGCTGAACAGGCTCCTGGAAGGACCTGGGACCCTGTGGAGGACCCATACAGGAGCAGTCCATTAATGCTGGGTTACAGCCCATGGAAAGGACTCACAATGGAGACTGTCACTTGTGTGGAAGACTCTGTGCTGAAGCATGAAAGACTTTGAAGAAGGAGCAGCAGAGACAACGTATAATCAACTGACTGTAACCCCCATTCCATCTTCCCATGCTCTGCTTAGATGGGGGAGATAATCAGGACAGAATGGGAGACCGGGAAGGAGGAAGGTATTCTGATATTTGTGGCTCATGACTATATTCTGATTTGATTTCCAATAAATTAAATTAATTTCCTCAAGCTGAATCTGTTTTGCCCATGACAGTATCTGGTGAATAATCTCTTCCAGTGCTTATCTTGATGCAGAAGTCTTTTCAGCATTATTCTCTCCCCTATCTAGCTAAAGAGGTGAATGATAGAACAACTTTGGTGGGAGCCTTGTGTCCAGCCAGTGTCAAATGATCACAGAAATTGCAGACTAGAAAAAAGCCCAAGAGAACCCAGATGCTATGTGTGGTCAGGAGAATAAAATAATTTAGGTAGAATAGCTTACATCGCTCAAGTTCTGTGATGGAAGGATCAAGGCCCTTCAAGATAAATATTAAGGAAGATGATGATGAAATTTCCCTCTCTGTAAAGGAGTGGCTCAGATCTAGGTAGCTCCACTGTGGGATGTATGACCTGCAGGTTGAGAGCTTGTGGGTCATGGTCAGAGGAGGGGCAGTATGAGTGATGTTGCGGTTGGAGTTTGTTCCAGACCACTCAATCAGCATGAGAAAGCAGAAAAATGTTCATCAATAACTCAAGGAAGTCTCTGTATCACACACCTAGGATCTTATTTGGAACATTAAACTCCCTGACAGCTGCTGAACGTATGAAGGTAGTATGGGAGGATGGAAGCAGTGAGATTTGTTTCAGTTGCCAAATGGAACAAGTGAGAGGATATACAGATGGATCTGCTATTTACTATTAAGGAAGAACTAGTCGAGGATCTGACAGTCAATGGCAGCTTTTTCTGCAATTGTCATGAAATAGTGGAGTTTGATCTTCTCACAGGAGCAAGGAAGAAGCATAGCAAAAACCACGGACTCTAGATGAAGTGATTTTAGTTTATTCAGGAAAATTTACAGGTGAGTTCCTAGAGGCTTGCTCGGAAGGGCAAGGGAGTTCAAGAGGAGCATCAGGTCTTTAAGGACAGAATCTTTCAAGTGCAAGAAATAGCCATCACAATACTTGGCAAACAATACATCAGGAGATCAGCAGAGACTAAGCAGGAAGTTCATGACAGCTTTGAAGTAAAAGGGCAGTATAGAGATGGAAGGAGTTCAAAGGAGGTTCAAAGGCAGAATTTTGAAATATACTCCCCAGACAAGCTGACTACAGTTGAAAATTATAGCATGATGCTAGGAAAAATATCTCAGCTGGAGCTGAGATTTGTAAGTAATATGAAGGGCAAGATGAAGAGCTGAGTAAAAGGTAGTAAAAAAGAAACAAGGAAAATGTGGACCCTTTGCTGAATGAGGTGAGTGATTTTGTGACAGTAGACACAGTGAGGGCTGAAATGTTTTGTATCTTTGTCTTCATCTTCACCAACAAAATCTGCCAGTCCTACACAAACAAAGGAAGTTTTGAAGGAAGAATACAAGTACCAGCAGTGGATGATGATTGACACAGGAACTGCTTGAGCTGCTTGAGAGAATTGGGCAGCTACCTGTCTTTGAGAAGTGACAGGCTTCCACTTACATGTGCTGAGAGTGGTGGATAATGTCTTTGTGAGGCCATTCTCTATCATTTCTGAAAAGTCATGAAGGCTGGGAAAGTCCTGCATGAATGGAGAAAGGAAAGTGTTGCACCCACTTTCAAAAAAGGAAAAAAGGAAACTATTCACTCATCAGTCACGGTTCAGGGCCAGGGAAAATCATGGAGCAAGCTCTCTCAGGAAACTCTTCTGGACACACAAAGAAGATGAAGACAATTCTGACAGCATGAAATTACTGAGTATGAATCAAAACACTGCCACAGAGAGGTGGATTGAAAACTGTCTAAATAGCTGTCTCAGAGGGTTGTGATCAGAGCAACAAAGTCCAACTGGAGGCCAGTTACTAGTGGCGTACAAGGGTCATTAATATTTAACATCTTTGTTAATAAGCTGGATGATGAGGTAGAGGGCACCCTCAGGAACATTGCAGTGGTAAAATGCTGGAAGGATTGATCAGTACAGCAAATTCAATACACTGCAATTCAGAAGGCCTTTGACAGCCTAGAGAAATGGACCAGTTTCTCAGGAAATTCACCATTGGGAATGTAGGGTTCCTTCCTCCCCCTGGTCAGGAATGACCCTATGCAGCAATTTATGCTGAAGGCCAACTGGATTTAAAGGGACGCAGCCAGGACAAGTGACTCAAAGTGGACAAAGGGATATTCTGTATCATACGGCAGAGCACTCAGTATATAAAGCTGGGGGAAAGATGTAAAAGGAGGGGACATTTGGAATGACAGTGTTTGGTGTACAAAGTCACCATTACACATGATGGTGCGCATTCCCAAATACCTGCCTGCCCATGGGAAGCAAAACTGCTTGTTTTGCTGTGCTTGCATGCATACTTTGCTTTCCCTATTGGATTGTGTTTGTCTCAATCCATGGGTTTTTAGCTTTTACCATTCTGATTCTCTCCCCGATCTCAAGGGGGTACTTGGTTGCTGGCTGGGGTAAAACCATGACAATAGTGCAGGAGGAAGGGTGAAAAACAATAGGCATAAACTGAGATGAAAGAGGTTCATTCGTGCTCTAGATAAGGAAAAAATTCTTTTGTCATGTGTACACTGCATCCTTGCAGGTTTTCAAGGACTTTATCAAGCCCTGAACAACGTGGTCTCACTGAAAAGCTGACCCTAATTTGAGTCGGAGTTTAAAGGCATTTTAAATTCTTTCTAGACTGAATTATTTATATTCCCACGATTCTATGAAAGCAGAATTCGACAACTGCAAGCATTTGCAGACTTGTATCAATCTGGAACTAGAAAGTCTTGAACACGTTGTGAGCAACTAGCTCACAAGAGAATCATGCAAGAAGGAGTGAGAAGGATGTAGGATGAAAGGCTGTAACACTCTTTTAATGGTTTTGATTTTTTATTCTATTTAAAAGGCTTGGAGAGGGTGTATGGTGACAGCAGAATTGTCAGGTAGGTAAGGATTTAAAAAATTAGGCTGAACTTCCACTTCAGTCTTGCAGCCATGAAACGAAATAATTTTTTACAGGAAGTACTGTGTGGCCAGTCTCAGCATCCTTAAAAATTCTGGAATGTCTTTTCTTCAGGGCCTGGAGAATAGGGATGGGGAGTAAAATAATGACATAGGAGAAAGAAAAACTATCTCATCAAAGATTGATTTATCTTCTCCAAAAACATCTGTAGTCTACATTAAGCTGCAGAACAGTTTGTCCCAGCACTATGATTTTTGATGGTGGGACACTTTTGCAAGCAGACATTTAAGAGTCTGGGCTCCTAATGGAGTTCATGGGACTGGTTAACAATATATTTCCTAGAAATAGAAGTGTTCTTTAAAATTATACAGCACTCCTAAGCAAATAACAAAAGTGGATGTCAAATAAATATTAAAGAACACAGAATTAGGAATTGCTCTTTTTAGTATGTTATATCTCCAACTAACTCCTAACTTTAAAGGTCAATTATTTTTTCTTAAATGCATCAGCTTTGAGACCTTACATGTTTTACTTTCCCTTTGTGAATCCTGTGCATAATTTGATCCAGGAAAATAGCTGTGTCCATAATATTGTTGACTCTCCAATCTTCATAGGTTGTCTCCTGGCCTTCATGGTTTTAAGGGTGTCATTCCTGGGGAAGCTTCAAAATATTGATACTTCTTTCTCAGCTAAATGTTCAATGTCATACAAAAATGTCATCATAAACATGAGCAATCCAGAAAGCAAGACTATTTACACAGTTTTTTATAAATGTATTCAAAATTAAATAGGTTATTTGCTCTGAAACAACTCAGTATGAGACTGTATTCCCTTGATAAGCAATTTACTGTGAATCATCCAGTGACCTACATAATAAGTCCGTCTTCATACACAGCAGCTGATTTTCCTTTTCAGAATACATGTGTCAGTTTTCATGATTAACTACAAGAATTAGGATCTGGTTAAAACTAAAGAAGACATTTCAGGGTAGTCTTCTGTAGAATTGGCTAAGAAAGTGTTCCTCAAAATGCTTTCTATTGCAAAATACATTTTCTTCTAAATGAAATAAATATTCAATTATTTCATCTTTTAGCTGTATTTTATTAAACTGCCTGATATGTTCTTAAATCTTATTTCTGAAAATCTATTGTTTAATACTTTTCACTGCTTTTACTGAGATACATGAAATAATATGAAAATACCACATTTAATTTTAAAATAAGCCAAGAGCAGGTTTCAAAATTGTTTGGCTTTATTTAGATATTAAATATGTTTATAAATTATTATTCTGAATATACATTGGTAAAATTAAGTTGATTTTTTGAGAAGAAAAAAAATTACATTTTCAAGTTTGGAATAAAAACATAATTAGCACTTGAAATTCCCTTTGAAACTATAATTTCAAAATCTTTTCAGATCTAGTCTAATGGCTGTTAAGTGGGAGTCAAAAATTGCCAAGTGATTCATTTACATTTAGGCTCCTTTGTAATCAATTGAAAGAGTGCTATTTATTTATCTGTCTATTTTATACATCTAATATAAATAGAAATTCACTGCTTATAGGAAACTTCTCTTTTTCTCTATTGACCATAACGGAAATGTAGAGTGATTAAGTTAGAGACAGAGGTTTTCACTTGGTCAAAATGAACTGTTGCTGCTTACTCACCATATAATCTTGACAGAATTACTTCATGTTTCCTTCAGCTAAGGTACAATTTCATCACTGCTTCATTATGATGTTCTTATTAAAAGCTTTATTATATTTGGATGGAAAGGCAGTTAAACTACATCATTCACTTAATGGAAAAGTTTCCAATCTTTTCAGAAATTTGAGGGGAGATAGAAAACGCATCACACATCTAAAAGGTCACCAGGATCCTCAGCCATTAAAATGCAAACCTTGACACTAGGCAACGTGAGAGAATTCTGAACATGATCTCACTGTGTTCATAGGTGTTTTAAGTCTGTGAAATGAAGTTCTTGGCATTTAACAACATTTAACTATGGATATAATTGCCTTTATGCATAGTGTTTTTTCATTCATCTAGAATTCTCAGACCTTTGTCCTGCTAGGCCATCTCAGGAATGGATTATTCACAGTTTCTAAGAATAACAGGTTAATTATCCTTACTGGGAACATGATTTTACCTGAACTGGTCTTATTTCAATTTTTGAAAATTTCTCTTACTTCTTTGAATGGTACTCCTTTAAGATTATCATAAATTTTTTATTTTTAAAACCATGTAAGTTGTGTACTCTTTAATGTTGTGTAATTTTTTAATTTTAGAAATCAATTTTTCATAGTTCAGGGCAGCTATTGTAGGTTTTCTGTGCAATCAGTGGAGAGATCTCTAGAGAAAAACACTTCTCTCTCACCTCATTATTTTAAGAGGAAATTATCACCTAGAAATACCATTTGTTCATTTGAAAATGACAAAAATGCATTAAAGGAACTCTTCTAAATGAATGTATATTGCTTTATATCGGGGAAAATATTTCATAATATAATTTAACAATCAGACAGCAGATGGAGGCCTCAATTTAGTAGCAGTGAATTGCCTAGGAGTCTTATTGATTATTTGTCATAAATCAGAAGCTGGCTTTGTACAATGAGTGCCAACTTTTTTTTTTTTTTTATGATGCCTATCATTCAATTCTACTTTTTTAAAATAGAGAGGTGGGGTATTTTATAGGTTATTACATAAGTCATCTGGTTTTTGTGAGTAATCTAAGTAGGGAACTTTGTCTACTTTGTATTGTGCAGTTTGTTATAAAATCATAGAATCACAGAATGGTTTGAGTTGGAAAGCACCTTAAAGATCATCTAGTTCTATCCTCTCTGCCATGGACAGGGATATCCTTCACTAGACCAAGTTGCTCACAACCCCATCCAACCTGGTCTTAAGCACTTTACTGATTAGGCAAGAAATTAATTGTTATTTTCTTTGGAGAAAATTAAAATTAATCTTTAAGAAAAAAAAAAAAAAAAAGGGAGACTAAAAGAATGGCTATACATAAATATAGGTATTTTTAAAAAAAGTTAACAAGCAAAACTTCCACCCACATACAGCAGCTTTTTCTTAAAAGTTCCATTACCCAGTAGGGGAAACATATTCCTCCTTAAGAGAGGAATAAGGGAGGAAACACTTGTGAGAATCAGTCATACAGACCAAGGTTAGTTAAGGAGGGGGAAGAGGTGCCCCAGGGGCTGGAGCAGGGATTCCCCTCCAGCCTGTGGATGAAGCCTCACTGGGGCAGGTCCTTCCCTATAGGCTGTGGAGATGTATTTCCTACAGCACCTGGATATGGTGTCAGGAACCATGCATGACAAGGCCAGGCTGGAGGAGGCTCCTGACAAGAGCTGCAGCTCGTGGAGAGGGCCCATGGTAAATCAGAGGAAAGGCATAAAGAGGAAGGAGTGAAATAGAGGAACTGTCATGAACTTAAAGTAATCCCCGTTCCCCATTTCCTGATGCCACTTAGAAGTTAGAGGAAGAGGTAGAGAAGTGAGAAATGAAGCAGTGATGTTCATACTGAGGAGCTGGGGTGAAAGACGCTGTTAAATTTTTTTTAGATTTTATTTCTCACCATCCTAATCCTCTTCAAATTAAATTACTCTTCTCCTAGTTGAGTCTGTTTTGTCTAGGGGGGTAACTGGGAACTGACCTTCCCATCTTTTGTCTTGAACAATGAGCTTTTCTGCCTGATTTTTGTTCACTGCATCCCATCAGCATTTGTCTGTAATTCTCATTCCAGACTCTCAGATGAGAATTTCAGCTACATTTCAAAAATAATAATATAAAACCAGCTCCCAGAGAAAGCACACTTGCTGCAAGTTGAATACAGACAATGGGTAGAAAAAGAAAATTATAGTAATAAGCATATTTAAGGCACTAACTGGGCTGTTATTGCCATCACTAATGCAAAAACATACACAATATTATTAAGCAAGGCATTTAGAATTCTCAAGTGTGTTTAGGTGTATTTTTGAAATCTACGTTAAGGAGAGCAGCCTAAGAAATCACTTTCTAACATTCCTGAGATTTCAGAATAAAACTGTTCCTAGTACTAAAGGCATATATAATACAGAATATAAACATATAATTTATATGTTATTTATATAATATAAATAGAAACATATAATTTATGCATACAACAGAAGAAAAACTTGTTATTAATAATTTCTCAGCCTGAGAAAATTTGTTTCCAGTCCTACTTCACCCAGGAAACTCAATGAGGAATCCTCACCTTAGAATATAGCCTGGGAGAAAGAAGAATCTTGTTGCTCCCTGAAGTTTTGGTGTCTGTGTTGTAGTTAATCTAAACTAATTGTAACTACAGAAAAAAATTATGCAGCAAGTTCAAATACATTGCAGTAGCTACTGAAGAGAAGCATCTTCAGAGGACAGTATAAAACATGTATATTGGCTTAGCATAAATTGTCTGAATGAGATACTTATATGTCTTGCCCTTCATTACGGAATGACTGACATACATTTGCTATCTGCTTTTAAGATGTACAGAGGTAGCACAGCTGAAATATTAGCCTGCAGTTCTACAGACATGACACATTTCTTAACTCACTCAGAGGTTAAGTGCAATAGAGTTGGGAATGAAAAAAGTTTCTGCAGTTTGTTGTAACAGCTATATCCCATCTCTTGAGCTGGAAGAATTACTGTTTTCCTTGCCCATTCAGTCTTTTTCCTCTCCCATTCAGTCATCTTCCTTGCCCATTCAGTATGTTTCCTCATTTTTCTGGTGTGACTAGAGTATGAGTGCATGGCAGTTTTATGGTAATCATTTCCAGAAGAACTGCTATTGTTCTAAACATTTTCTTACTCAAAATATCTTTCCTTTGTTTATCATGCAGCTCCAGCTGTCAGCATGTCAGAATGAGCACTTCCTATTATTATACCAAGCTCCTTTGTCTGCAAAACATAGCTTTTAAAAACCAAGTAACTAATACTGCATAGGTGATTATGGGAGCCATTGTGATCACATATGAACAGAGTAGGAACAGCTGGTCAAATAATGTAGATCATAATATAGAAATATCCTCACTAATACACAGCAGGGAGTTAATTGTGCTGTGTGAACCATTATTGTCCATTGTTCCTGATTACACAGATTGCAACTAGTGATCCAAAAAATCTGTGAATTCTGGATATTTTTTGAAGTTTGTATGAATAATTATTTGCCTAAAATTTGTTCATAGGATGTCAGTCATAATTCACCATTATCTCTTATTCTTCATTATCTTATTTAGTATAGTGCAGTGTGAGCCAATCTGAGAGCAAAAACAATACATATATGATGAGCAATCATACACTAAAAATAACAAATAGTGACTAATAAATGTAAGCAGCTGTGAATGGGCCATAGGCAAATACTTATGAACAACAAATACATTCCCAGACTCAGCAATAGTTTGCAAGCAATTCATAGATAGAAAATAAAAGGGCAAAATTGTAATTAATAGTATTTATAATAAATAATTTAGTTTGCTATAAATTTGACAATTGCCATGGCAGTTCCTAACTTTTCTTTTTCATTGAGATGTGCATATTTTGCTTTTATCTTTCATATATTAGTCCTCTAATCCTAAAACTCGGTTGAAAGTCCTTCAATTTCTAAAGTCATACAAAAAATCTCATTCCACTTGAAATCTACATTCTCTATTGAAGCATTAGTTTATTATAATTGTGATTATCTACATTTCTAAAGGATTACCTTTTATATAATTTAAATATATGAAATACAGCAACTTGTTAATTTTCCTTTTCAGTGGCAGGCTTGCAGATCAGTGGAGCAATATCTATGCAAAGTGTTGTGGGTTTTGGGCATAATTTTATTTTCTGGCATTTACTTTCTGCTGTAAAGTGGTAAAACTAATAGAATAAGATTAACATATACTCACAGTCTTCATTTACCTTCACTTTCCTGAGAAAAGCTCCTGATCTTACTTAGAAATGTCATTTTGTGCTTTGCTAGAAAAATCTCTAATAATAACTTTTTATTTGTTTTACAGATATTCAATTTAGGAATTAAAATAAGTGTTTAATTGCCATAATTTCAAGAGCACACTTAATATCTTTTGTCTTCTGAAAAACTAAGGTAGACATTCCCTAAGCATTAAAAACTGCATAATATAGAACTGTTGGACTAAAACTGAAACGACTTGCCTAGTCTCAAACTAATCATAATACAGAACATATTTTTTAGTAGAAACCAAAAAATTATGTCTGCAGAAAGCTGTGTAAGATTTTCATATTCAAAAGAAAAGAAATGGTGTTGTCTTTAAAAACATATTTTTGTAAATACAAATCCATTTTATTTTAAAATCTGAACCTGGCAGCTTGATATGCAGAGTCTTTGTCAAAAAATCTGTGGAGTCAGTTCATGAAGACCAGGGTAGGAATCATCTCAAAATATTTTATACATTCTACAGATAGACATCTATCTCTGACTTGGTCACCACACTCCTTGTTTCAAAGCAACTGAAAAGATAAAACAATAAGCATCCAGTGATTTATCTGGCCAACTTCAGGATGAGAGCAATTATCCTGTAAAGCTACGCTATTTCCACTATTGACTATAGAGGGAATTAGTTGATTAACTAATTCTGAACTAGATGTCTAGAACAAGGACAACAAGGACAACTTTAGATAAGGCTATGGAAAAAAACTGATAATCCAAGAATTATAATAAAATTCGCCCATCCTCCTGCAAAGTTTTGTACTTACTTTTGTTCAAATACTCTTTGAAAGGGTCCTTGAAAATAAATAGCACACAGTACTAAACAACGTATACAACAATATGTGTAACAATACTTCATTTAACAATGACAATAGAAATAACATTTGACAATAACAACACAAATAAAAATACACTGTTCTCCCTAGAGGAAGAATTAAGGAAGGAATTGACTTCAGATAGCAAATCTGTCATCAAGACAATTCTGTACTGCTGAGTGGAATATGGTCTAGAAGGCATGTTAAAGTCTACATGAACCTGGTGAGCTCTTGGCTTATTGTATCTTGGCATTCTGTGGAATAGTCTATATGGAGAAGTTTGTCATGGCAAGTCATCCAGTTCTGATTCCCTAGATACCCAGTTCAGGGAATCTTTGGCAATCACATTCTCTTCAGTTAGATTTAAGCTCAATGTAAAAAACAGAATCATTATTTCAGGTTATCTTAGAAAGAGTAATAGAAAAGAGAAATTAATAAAAAGCTGTGAAGAAGTGAGAAGTAACATGGCTGATAACCTTACTTTAATCACTTTTTGCATATGCATGTATATATTTGCAAAATTTGTCTTCCTTTTTTTTTTTCCTGTCTATAATCCTTACCTTATATATTATGAAATAGACTCTTTTTAAAACAAAAGACAGGTCATTTCAAAACAGAAGACTGAGTTGCTTTATTCCTTGCCCTTCCTCTTTCACTGCACAGAATAGATGGATCTCACTTAATGCACAGCCACTCAATATTTTTGTTTGATTCTCATTGCTCAAGGTATGGCCTCAAGCCAAATTATTGCAAACTTTTTAAGTGCTACTCTGAGGGCAGAGTTATTGATTTTGTTATGGACCTTCTTATGGCGATCCCCACTAATGTATGTCAGCACTTCACAAACAATTTATCTTCACAACTATCCAGTCAGGAGTTTGGAAGAGAAGGGCAGATGGTGGTAACAAATTGTGTTCTCACCTTGGTACAAAACTGAAGCACATTGTATCTATCGTTATTTTGCAGTAACCAATGAGAAGAACTCAAAGACATGTTTTTAGAAAACAAAAAAAATTCTTCTATATAATACTTCATATGTTCAAGCACAGTATCACCTGAGATTAGATGCTAAAATTTTAAAAGCAATGTCATTTTTCAATTCAATTAAAATGTCTGGTTCAACAAAGTATTTTGATGGTAAAAAGTGTGTTGTGTGTGTTGTGGCAGTTGCAAAATATAATTCCAAATTAAAAGAAGCCTAAGGGAGAGCTAAAGACAGGAGAGGGTTGAGTAAAAAAAAATAAAGTGAGTAAAAAAATCCCTAGCTATGCAAAATGGAGAAGCATTCACTAAAGCAACTTTGAATTTTACTGTAGTGATGCAAAAGGAGGTGTAAATTTATTCTTGGTGTTCTAAGATGACTTTCCTAAATGGATGACTGTACTAATAATTTGACTAAAACAAGACCTGAATTGTATTTCCCTTGAAGTCTGTTCTGTCTCATGCTCTCTACATTACCTAATTCTCAGTAGCTCTTATTTGTGTTTAAACAATATAGGGACTATTAGAAAAAAACCAACAAACAAACAAACAAAAAAAAAACCAACCAAAACCAAAACAAAACTAGAAATTAAAATTAATTTTACATGTTTTATTTAAAGATAATTAGCTTTCCTTGAAAACATACATTGTCATAGATAACATTTTGGACAACATTTTGGACAAAAAATTCCTCCACATTAAAATATGCTTACAGAATACTCTTTAAAACAAGAAGTGTTGCATAGTACCCTCAAATGGCAGAAAAAGACTTAATGTTGCAAGTCATTATTTTAGCTGAGAAGTATTTTTTCTTCCATGGGGAGATGTAGATCAAGCTCAGGTTTACTTTGGGTATATGAGTTAAATTAAGCTCAGGTTTACTTTTGAGTACTGAGGTAGATTATGGAGTGTAGCATAGTCTTGCCATTGGTGGGATCTAAGACAAAAATTTTTCTTTTTTTAGCATGTTGCACCTATGACTTCCTTTAACGTGTACACTGGTATTGCACTTGAATCCACACCAGATTAGTTTCTCACTGATCAGCACTCATCTGTCAATTTAGCTATGCACTTAGTAAGAGCTAGTCACCTCACTGGACTATCCCCAGTTGCCTGACTTGGCAGTTCAGATTTGTGTTTGTACGTCTTGATTGTGTGATCACTCTGCCCAAAATTGACAGTTAACACCAGCATCATCTAAGTCCAGCTTTAAAACACTGGCTCGATTTTACGACCAAAAATCATGAGAAAAATCACAAAAATTTCTTCACTCATAACTATGACCTATCATTAAGAATTTTGTTCTAATTTTTACAGAGATTTGGAGTTTCACTCAAATGAAGTGTTTTAAAGAAAGAAAACATGAGTAAGGCAATTGAACAAGTCAGAGTACAATATCAGAAATAACTATAGCTAGCTTCTTTGTCTGAAAACGGGGCAGCTTCACGGTTTGGTGGGACTTTTTCAGTTTGTCTTCTTGCAATAAACAAAAAACCAAAAGTAAGCATACTACTACTACTACCACCAACAATAACAATAATAGCAATAATTATTATAAACCACTGAAAGGCTTATCTAGCAAAAAAATTATCAACAAGTTCTATCAAACGGTGCACTGTATTGTTTGTTTCTGCTTATTTTGTTGGTCATCCTTTTAAGCTTTGCCATGCTTCTTGATACTTTTTGTTCTGCCTCCCGCTGTTCCTGGTATAAAATGGTTATCTCTAGTACAGACAATTTACTCCAGTCTGCTGTAGATGGGGGATTCTCAAACAGCTTCTCCCGTCTCCTACATGGTAAAAAAAAAGTATTCAACAGCTGCTTCTATCTGTTCTTTACACAAAGTCTAAATCCCTCTTCCTGTACTTTCTAGGCTGTAATTTGTGCTAACCATAGAAGTTTGAGCCTTACTTTAGAATGAACACTTTCATTACTATCTAACTATCTAACTATTTCATTACTATCTTACAAGAATTTTTTCTCATACATAACAGACCATAATATTGTTATTTTTATTTAGTTCCCCTTCTTTCTACTTTATGTTAACAGTATACTCTCATTTCTTGGAGCTCTTTCTCCGTTGGATTTCCTTGGAGAGGTGAAATGTCAGAGTTTTACTTGCATTTTATTGATTATATACCATGTGTATGGCTGCTTAATGGATCTTATTCAGCAGGGTCCTTCATTTACACTGTTGCTCAGAGAAAAATTGCTCACAGTACTTTGCCTTCTGTAAGATGGCTGTTTGCCTAAGCAGCTCGTACATAAGTCTCTTATGTGTATGTGTGTGTGTGTGTGTGTGTATGAATGCAAATATGAGAATGTGTATTTATAAGATTTATAAGTTTTATAAGATTTTGGTCTTTTTAGTACAGCAAAAAAAACCCCAAAGACCTTTACTAAGTTTTGTTTCTCGGATGAAATCTGGCATCACAGCACTAGGATAAGATATGAGGCTGTTTAATATGACAATAATATTTTTTACTAAATTATCTTATTATTTTAATTACAAATATATTTTTAAAACTTTCATATCTGTTTTCAGCAAAATATAACCAGACCCACAGTGCCAGACCACTCTAGTATGAAACCTAGTATTTCTTAATTTCTAAGTAGAATGTCAAATACCACTTTTTTTTATTACTTTGTACTTGCTTTTATTGCTACCCAGAAAAAAAAAAAAAAGTGAAAGTGATTATAAAACTGTGGAACAAACAGATACCACATAAGTATACAAGGAGAGATTTGTAATAAGTAATAATAAAGGATTTGTAAAAAGCTACTTTAGAAGCTATTTTACCTATGATAATTGAAAAGACAATTTTTAAACAATATTTCAAATAGTCATTTTGCAATGAAAATGTCGAACGTGAATTTTCCATATTTTCTTCAAACCTAATGTCCTGGGGTACAATGCAAAAATGTGTATTCTATCACCATCTGTTAAAATATGGGAGGGGTGGTGATCCTTATCTCTGTGGGAGATATCCTCTGCTGATGTGCCATCTGATAAGATTGGGGGATGATCATTGTTATCTTTTCACAACCAGATATATTCTGTTAATGGGCCATTAAGTCCTATTGTGTGACTGATAAGATTACATCACCCCATTGGGAGATGCCCCAACCAGGGGCAGGAGCCAAGCCTTTCCTACCTAGATAAAAAACTGGGGTTTGGGACCCGAGGGCAGACCTTTCCACTGGATCCCAGAGGAAAGTCGGACCTTTTTCCACATCATCGCTGGATCTTCGGAGGAAAACTGCACCTTCTACAGGAGCACTGCTTCAACAGAACCACATCTGTCATCCAGGAGGACTGCAGCCACCATTTATATGGACTGCTACCAACACCCTGACTGACAGGGTGTCAGGTTGTATTCTGACTCTGTCGGTGGTTTTTCTTTTGTATTATTGCATGTATTTTATTTTTTTTCTCCTTTTTTTCCCCCCTATTAAATTGTATTACTGACTTGGAGTCTCTCACTGGTCGTGCTTTCAAACCAATACACCTAAAAAACCCCTTGTCCTTTACATTTAGATTATAGATGGCTTTTACCAAGACATAGCAATTTTCAAGGGTGAAGTCTTAACAACACTAAAATAAAGCTTTATCAGGAAACAAGGTGCTCCTACTTAATCACAGGGATCACCAATCTCCATAATAATTATACTACAGTGTAGGAACAATTTGTTGTCTCATTACAAAATCTACATTGCTGCAATCTTTTTCTCTCCAGGAAGTACAAATCATTGCACTATTAGCATTATTTTTCTGCAACGTTTCAAATACAAACAGGTTATAAGACATTTCTAATTGAACGAGATTTCCTTAATTTTTGTACTTGTCAGAAATATATGTCGAAAATAACTCTTAGTATTTTCACACAAGATTATGTTCTCTAATCACTGTAATTCACTATGAGCAGCATGAGTGAAAACATTCACTTTTTGTGTGTATGTTGTTTGAAGATAAGCATTTGCAGACTGTGTGATATGATATTTTTGTGATAATGATATTTTTGTTGCAATAGCTCAGTAAAGATGAATCCTCAATTCTGGTATTTTTCTATTTTCTTTTCATGTCTATCTCTTCAGTATGATATTTTCATTTTACCACATTTTTATATAATAATCATTCTCTCTTCTACTAATACTATTAAAAAACTTTTCTTATGTTTTCTCCCTCTAAGAGCAATAGTATCTCTTTCTCCATGTATCCTTTAGTGTCTACAGATGTTTTTTTAAAATCCTGATAGAAAAAAATTCTTAATCTAGAGGAACTCTCATTTCATGCCTTGACAAGTTGGTGATTTATCTTTCTTTTAGTCACTAAGGTGATGAACACAGTACAGAAGCTTATTTTCAGACATTTGGTCCCCAAAGGTGTTGGAATGCCATCTCACCCACTAAAAATTCTGTTCAAGTTTCCCATGGAGTATATTGCTTTCTGAAATTTCTCTATTGCTCCATCATTCTCACTTCAGTATTTCCTTCTCAGTGGTGCTCCCTCCTCTTTTCTGCTTACTGTGGTTACATATAATCTCCTGTCAGCAGCTGTCTCATGAGGGGGCCAGGGTGTAGGGTGCCATTAAGCCCCTGAAACTTCTGGTGTGGGACCTAGTCAGGTTCTAACAGATTAGGAGCAGCCAGACACAGGGCCAGAAACAGGCATGGAGATGGGGTCAGAGGCTGCAGACAAAGCTATGGCTCATGCTTGAAATTTATCCAGGTGCTAGGTTTAGTTCATTCAGTAGGCTAACAGAAGATATTAGAAAGACATCTTTTACTGTGAGGATGGTGCAGCACCACAACAGGTTTCTCTGAAAAACTGTGGATACCTAGTCCCTGGAAGTGGTCAAGAGCAGGTTGAATAGGACTTTGAGAAACCTGGCCTGGTGAAAAGTGCTCCTGCTCATGGTAAGCAGTTTGGAACTAGGTAATCTAAAATTCCTTTCCAAACCAAACAATTCTATGATTCTATGACTCCATCCTATTGCAATGGGCCCTGCTAAAAGTCTGTCCTCATGTTCCATAGAAGACCCCTTTTACTATTGAAGGGTCACAGTGAGGTGTCCTTGGAGCTTTCTGTTCTCATAAACAACCCCAGCTCTCTCAAACCTTCTTTATGTGAGGGTGTTCCAATGCTCTGATAATTTTTGTGCTCCTCCTCTAGAACTGCTCTAGAACATGAACAGGTCCATATCTTTTCTGTGCTGAGCTGTATTTCAGAGCTGGACATGGCACTTCAGGTAGGGTTTCACCAGAGGGGAACAGTGGGGCAGAAACACCTCCCTTGGCTTGCTGGCCATGTATCTTGTGATGCAGACCAGGATACAATTGGCCTTCTGGGCTCTCAGCACATATTACCTGTTCATGTCAAATTTTTCATTCACCTGAACCCACATGTCCTTCTTGGCAGGGACTCCATTCCTTCATTATCCTTTTTATATCCTCACTGGAGATTGCCCTCGTCCAGGTGAAGTACCTTGCACTTGACCTTGTTGAACCTCATGAGGTTCACATGAACTCAATTCTTGAGCTTGTCCAGTCCCTCTGGATTATACTAATAATGATAACAATAATTATAATAACAATATATATAATAATATTTATATAACAATAAAAAAAAACATTTTATGTATGTTATAATTATAATATAGTTGTGACTGTTTGGATCCTCATAGCTTCTGTCCAATTTGGCAAATATCAGCCAAATAATTCAAATTCTTATGAGAAAAACACAAATATTCATGTACATTATTTTAATACAGATATTTAGACAACAGTAGTGACTCTAAGGTGCTGTGTAGCTGTTCTAGTTAGTGAGGGCAAATACATTGAAAAAACCTGTAGAGTGTACCCCCCATTACAGGTATCTTCAGTATGTTCAATAATTCAGTGAAATCCACTGCAGGATTTGCCATAGACTTATTGCAACAACATTTTGCCCAGTGTGAACATTCCAGTGATCTATCACCTGAATAAACTTCTCAAGTAATTATTTCCATTTTTCCAGTTTGTTCTTTAAAGTATTATCCAGCCTATTTGCTATGATGCAATTTTACAATGTAAAAATAGCTTTTGCAAAGACAAAAACCTATCTGCTTCAGTTGAGTAATGATCCTTCTGTGTATCCATCTGTGTCTGTCTAGTAGCTAACAGGCAACATCTTATAGTCTAATTCAAATGTGCATTTGTATATCCATTTAGGGTAAAACTGAAAAAAGAAAGGGTTTATGTCAGAAATGTAGATGTCTTGCTTAAGCAGGTTTGTCCTATGTAATTATTTATGAAGTATTTGCAATATGTTGGAGACATTACTTTCCTTTGTATTTATAAAATACATGTCATTAGTAGATGAACTTCCAGATTTTCTGCCTGGCTCCAATTACTTCACTTTGATAACATAATTAATGATACATATGTCAGCAGATGTGGCAAATTAGCACAGTATACAGCAATAATAAATCTGAATTATCTTAAATAGGAGGCTTGCTTTTTTCCTGCTATTTCTTATATTGCCTGATTCCATCCCAACCAGAATGATATACTTTATTCAATTTTATATAATTCCTATACTTTTATACCAGTTTTATGCACTTTGTTAAATTTTTAACCAAATGTGTAAATTAATAAATGCAACATTTCCAATGCAATGCACTGGAAGCGTTACTGTTTCGATAACTGCATGCATTCAATGAATAAACATTACTTTGAATACTAGTGAGGCACTACATGCTGTTGGCCATCTGGAATGGCATGACATGGAACTTATAAGAACACCAGTTAGGTTTCTAGACATTACAGTCAACCAACAGAAGTAGACAGACATTCACCTCATTCGCAGAAATACCCATCTCACAATGAAAAGGAAGTATGTCATAAAGAATATTTTTCTAATGATTCATACATATTATTTTAGTATACACAAATGAAAGCTCTGTCCAGAAACTGTTACCAGTTCTTTCCATAATCAAAATATTGTGTTTTGAGCTCAAAGACAGTTATCAATCACATTTCATATCTAGCAGTATAGTGAGAGTCCACAGTAATTGTAATAGCCACTTCATCGTGTGATGACTTATAAGAATAAAAGTGATACTACAATAAAAATTTTCAAAATCTTTTTTCCCTTAATCTACAAAATCATTTATGAAAATGTAAAATGGAGACTTAAGTGAGTCAAACCTGAGCTATTTGAAAAGTCAAGAGTACAAATCAAAATCCTATCAGCTCCACCATTAAGAGATCTACCACGAAAATAGAGGGTTACACTTCATGAAATAGAGAGTTACTTTTGTAGGTGTTGACTTTTATACCATCTTACAAATGGTCATACAGACTAGCCCCAAACAGACTAAATTATAGGGACATGATTGTAGTGAAAAAGGCTGGAATAGATGAAGTGAGGTCTGTTTATGAATTAAAAGTTTACACTCTCTTTAACAAACGGAAGTTAAAACAATCATTATTTAACACATTCACTAGAATACCCCTAGGCAAAAAGAGGTTTACAAATAACAGTTTCAAGAAAAATAACCTTATTATCAAGGGTGACCTCATTTGGCATACTTAAATTTTTCTCAACTATTGGATTAATTTGTAATTAGAATGTGTATTATGGAGGGTGTCTTTTCCCTGTTGAAAGATACAAGACTTGTGCTAATTACATGCAGAGAGGGAATATGTGTTTGTTTTTCTTCAGTATAATTTTAGAATTAACTATTGATTGCAAAATATCTTATTCCAATAGCAAGTCATCACAGCATCAGCACATCAAGAAAAAATTCTCCTTTCTAATTGCTTGGTTTGTAAAATATGCTGTGCACAACAAGGAGACTAACAAAAACAGATGTACTCTGTCAGCCAAAGGGGAAATATCTGCATAACAAGTTAGCCCAGGAGAGGCTTACTTTAGCATAGAAATGCAATCACTAATGTACATTATCATTCTTTATCACTCTGTTCTCTGCTTAGTGTTTTTTGCTTTCATCTTCCAAAATCCTATGTGCTACTAGAATTGGTATGTAGCATTTATAGAACACATGACACTTCAAATACTTAATGAATCACCCAAATGAGAGATGAGGGAGTTGATATATGCTTTTTGAAGCAGATCCTCACACCTGGGATTTGCCCGTCAAAATGTGGAGGCATGTCTGGAGCAGCATAAGCAGATGTAAAAGTCAACTTTCATCTCTCCAGATGAATTACAAGCAAGGACAGGGTAGATATTCAATAAAGTGCCACAGAGGCTCTTACAACCTCCCTGTGAAGGCAACAGTAACCCAAGTTCTTGTTAATAGATCCCTTGGGGTGGACTGGAGTGAAACAACACTGAATGATCAGTGTATGTAAGTATAAATATGGATATGAATATGGATATAAATATTGTCATGGTTTGAAAAAGACAGGTGTGCTAGGGAAAGCAGGGCCTTCCCTTGAAATGGAGAAAGTAAATCCCTCCCTCTGAATTAGTACAATTATAGGAATAACAGTTCTTTATCAACATATATATATATATATATATATATATATATATATAAACAAGGTAATCAAAACAATAAAACAATAACAGCTATGCAATTAACAAGCAGAACAGGAGCCCAGTAACAGTTCTTTCGGCTGTGAGCACCTTTCCCCTGTGGAGCAGTTGCCATCCCAGCTGGCAATGAGTGCTGGCAGATTCCCGGTGGGCAGGAGCAGATGCAGTGATCCCGTGTGGCTGCAGGAGTGCTGGGGGTGATGGTGGCTGTGTCCCAGATGGGAAGGGTGGAGGAGAGGCTCTGCTCATGAATCCTGGGGCAGTGCCATTCCTGGTGCTCCAACAGGATGCTTGGAGATGGCAGGCTGAAGCAGAAGAGCGTCCTAGCAGGGATGCGGGGTCCAACACCAGAAGAGGCGGCTCCAGGTGTTGGGATGATGGGGCGAGGTTTTCCAGCCGCCTTCCTCCTCCAAGAGCCAAAAATGAGCGAGTGCCAGCAACTGCCCCCTCCCCCCCATCCTTTACCTGCTTTGAATCTCGCAGTGTCCCCCCCCCTTACCCCCCCTCCCTGCGAGAGAAACTCCGATAAAAGAAACAGTCTCCCCCTCCCCCTGTCACTAGCCATCAGTGCTAGGGCCTAGCCATCAATGCTTCTTAGCATGTCAATGGGGAAATATTCCACAGACAGAGAGAAAAGGAAAAACCAACCCCCAACAAATATAAATATAAATATAAATATAAATATAAATATAAATATAAATATAAATATAAATATAAATATCAATATCAATATCAATATCAATATCAATATCAATATCAATATCAATATCAATATCAACTATACTATGACTAACTAATATAAATATATACAGATACAAATATAAATATATATATATATATATATATATATATATATATATATATATATTTAGGGGGCTTTTTTGGGATAATTTGGTTGCAAGCGAAAGGAGGTATGTAGCTATTTTTGTTATTAACTATAGAAAGATAGCAATATAAAGCATATAAAGGACACTTCCAAAAATTTATAATAAAAGGAAGAAGGAAGGAAGGAAGGAAGGAAGGAAGGAAGGAAGGAAGGAAGGAAGGAAGGAAGGAAGGAAGGAAGGAAGGAAGGAAGGAAGGAAGGAAGGAAGGAAGGAAGGAAGGAAGGAAGGAAGGAAGGAAGGAAGGAAGGAAGGAAGGAAGGAAGGAAGGAAGGAAGGAAGGAAGGAAGGAAGGAAAAGAGTAGAAAAATGTCATCATTCATGGATCCAAGGCCAAGACTTGACTGTTGCAATTTCAATGTCCATTAGTTGAAGTGATCATCGCGTCTTGATATGTTGCATATATATATATATATATATATATATATATGTAAGGAACATGAAGAAAATTTAAAGGAAAGAAAAAAGTAACTGCAAAGCACTTGCAGAAGTTTAAGATAATGAAGTTCTATTGGTTCCTTTACTCTCCTTTGCTCCCATTTCTTCTCCCCCTCTACTCTCTACTTCTCATCCTCCTTCCTCACATCACTCTTCACTTCTCCTTTTTCCCTTCTCTCTCTCCTCCTTGAATTATAAAAGTAAAAATGCGTCCACACAAGTACAAAACTGAGGCCAAGGTCCTCTAGATAAATTACTTTTTGAATATTTATTTTTCATGTTTCCTAAGTCTGAAGATGACAGCTGGAGCAAAATGCAATACTTGAAATTTGTTGAGATTATTAATATATTTTTACATTGTTCATATATTTTAGCATACATGAGAAAGGGAGGGGAGAGTGAGACAGAAGAGGGGTAAAGAAAATTAAAAGCAAGCATCATTATTGAAGTAATGCATGTTTGCATTTCCATAAATACTTGGTGTGGCGCAATTTTTCTCAGAAAAGAAGAATTCTTGCTTATGACGAGCAGCTAAGGGTTATTTAATCTTGAGAAGGAAGGGCTCGTGGAGACCTTACTGCTCTCTATACCTTAAAGAGGTGGTAGAGAAGTGGAAATCAGTCTCCTCTCCGAGGAGACAATTGATAGCACTCAAGAAAACATTTTCAAGTTGTGCCACGAGAGGTTTAAATTGGATATCAGGGAAAATTCATTCACTGAAAGAGTCATCATGAAGAGGAACAAGTTGTCCAGCAAAATCATTAAACCACCATCCCTGGAGGCATTTAAAAAATAGATGTGGTGCTTAGGGATGTGGTTTAGTAGTGAACTTGGCAATGTTAGGTTAATGGATGGAGTCGATGATATTAAGAGGCATCTCCAACCGACATGAATCCACAAGTTCTGAAACAATATAAAATTTTCATTAAAGTTGTTAAATGATTGTAGCCTGTTAGGGAGTGATGGGATCCACTTGTACAAAAAGGTCAAGAGAATATCTGGCAGTAGGCTGGCCAGTTTGCTGAGATGAGCTCTAGAGTGAACGACTCAGAAGATGTGGTCCAAACAGGAATTTTTAAAAGTATGCAAGGACCATAATGAATTTCTGATTTTTTTCTAGAGCAATAAATAGCAAAATTTACCGAAGTTAGCCATCTTAGTTAGTGAATATTCCTTCACAATAGGATCTAGTGATATTAACTGCATTTAATCTACTAATTAGTTCTAATTGACTGCATAATAGTTCTAATTAACTGCATTTCATTATTAACTGCATATTCAGCTGTTTTTTTCTTTCAAAACTTTTTGAAAAGATGTTAGAAGAGTCGTGAAGCAGATAATGCACAGATCTTCCTCACTTCCCATTGACTCTTAATTGTTAATTTTGCGTAACATTTGTTAACACAAGGGTATTGGTGGAAGACTAAACACATTCATATAATCTCCCTCTTTAAATTTCTGCCAATATTTTCATGGCTGTTTTTTCTGTTGCTCTTTCCAGGGGTCTTATTTACTCCCTATAACATGTTCCACATGTCTTCCTCTCTGGATGCTGTACCATGTCAATATTTCCTGATAATTTCCATATACCCTTTCTCAATTCTTTCTCACTGTTAACAAATGTTTCAGCCTAAACTAGTTTCAGGAATCTATAATAATTTTGAAATTTTTGTGCATTTCATGCCCCAAAGCTTCATTTAGGCCATGTAAATTAATCCTTTATTTGGGGACTATAAGTCAGAAGTTTAGTAGTCTTGGGATTTCTCTTTAATGAAAAGGAAAAATACATGTCTAGTCTACATGAAAGGAGAATCAATTTCTGTTGTTCTGCTGCCTCTGCAGTGTGGGAAATGTGGCAATATTTTTATCTCAAAGAAGAGAGATTAATGTTTTGATTTGCATGGGAAGATCAAGGTGCTTTGTATATTTTTATCCAGATATTTGATTTAGTAAATTAACAGAATTGAAATTAGGGTATTAAAGATTTATTCTTAATTTGCTTTATACAAATCACCTTTGAAATCTGAAAGAAATGAAGAAAGAATACACCAGTGATAAACATGTAATTAAAATTATTACTTGCTGTAATACTAGGGAATTATTTCAGTGGCAGAATTATCATTATGCAGTAAAAAACACTCAATGCCAGTGTATATGTCTTTGTACTATTCTACTGTGATTTTTCCTCACAGAAACTCTGATCCAACGACAAGTTTAATAGAAGTGTTCCTGTGACTTCAAAGGACTGGCTCAAAGGGAGAGCAAAAAGCCAGCTGAAAATTCTGTGAATAAAAGTGCATTATCTTCTCAACATGACCAGCATGAATGTGTCACAGAGAAAGATCATGAATAACTTATGATTCACTGGAAGCAAGAAGAGCAGACTTTGAACTCTAGTAATTGCATTTTGTAAAAGTTTGCACTTAGCAGCTATTAAACTTGCAATTGCTGATTTACCTTTCAGGTGTTATTAGATGTGTGAAGATTTACCATTCTTCAAATAACAGAAAAAAACCATCAGACTATAACACTTAAGGCATGTACATTTCTATAATGCATTATAGTGAGGTATATGTGAAGAAAAGCAGTAGTGTGGAATAACTTGTTCCAAATGAATGGAGGGGGAAAGAAACATATCTATGTGTAGAAGTTACATATATTTTTCAGAATGTCTTCAAAAGAAGAGAGGTCTATAAAAACATTTTGCCTGTTGTACAATTCTTTTCAATTTTCTAATAAGTTGAAATAAAATGAAAATAACCTTCTGCCTTTGAAGAGAAATATACCAGGAAATTAAAGCGTGGAAAATCATGTGCAGATATCAGATGTATCTGCTTTGAATGTTAGGCCTTTCTGTTAGAAGATCAAGGTTGATGTTTAGATTTGCTCCATGTTTTTATCTCAACACTATTAAAATAAATTCTTAAAGTTCTTTCCTCAATTCTATAAATATGTTTAGCAAAATAACATCGTAACAATGTTCACATAGAATTAAATCGCTCTGGATTGTGAGACTGATAAAATACATCTATAGATACTTCTATATAATGAAAATATTTTTCCTAAAACAATACATATTTGAATGTTTCTTTTAAAAACATTTTAAAATCCTTTGGGAAAAAAAAAAGTAGCATCCTCCACACAAATTCTTTTCCCTTCTGTACAAGCTTCTTACCCATATTCATAAAAAAAACACTCCAACCAAGGAAACTTATTTTCTCAGGAGGCAAAAGAGGGTGAGAGGAGAGAAGGGAGATAAGAAAAAGGAAAGTAAGTGGAATGGTAGGGGAAAGGAAAATAAAAATATTAAATTGTCAGGCTTCCCTCAGGCACATGAGACAAGTATGTCTGTAGTTCAAAGATGTTCTTACTGAAAATTTTTATCACCAAACCATCTTCATCATAGATGTGACTGTTTAGTTACCTCCTAAGTTTGCATCCCATGAGGACCATAAGGAAATAACTGTCAGCCTGGCAAAGAATCTCTTTGGATCTCAGCATACAAATAAGCATATTAGCTTTTTGTGTGCAAGCCCCTGACACCTCTGTTTTGGTTTTTTTTCTGCTATGTGCAATCGACATTTTATGCACAATGTGAATCGCTATATCATGCAGAGCTTTATGCTGTCTGTAAAGGTATCACTGCTAAGAGCTCTATATTAAAGGAATGGAGAATATACAGCTGAGCACATGAAAATTAAATAGTAATAGTTAAATTCACTGATAACCTCTTGACACAGAGTTATTGTAAGCCCTCTCTTGAGGTAGTTATCAAAATCCATATAAAAGATTTTCATTCAATGTCAGTGCATATATATTTATCTTTTCTTTCCCCCACCTTATTTCAAGCTTACTTAATAAACTCTCCTTCCTTTTTGGTGCAACATTTTTAAAATTTGAAACTTTATTGAAATGAATGGATGAAAAAACCAAATCAACAGCATATATTATTAGTATATTCACAGTTGGACTGAAAATATCCACTACTGCAATGGTCATTTGAAGCTTTAGGTAAATATAGCTTTCGTGCAACAATGCTTGTGGGCGTCTGACTTTCAACAAAACCCAAAAATGAAGAATGCATTACCTAATTAACTTCCTCTCATAACAATTCTTATGTTAAGCAGGACACAACCTAGAACAAGCTACTAGAAACTCTGCAAGAAAACAATTAAGTTTCATGCAAAATCTGTCTTGTCAGGGGAGAATCCAGCCTCATTCAAATCCTCCTGTCTCCACCTGCTGTAAAAATTGATGCTGAGGGAAAAGAATAAACTTCAATAACAAGACCTGAGTTTTGTTTTCTTAAGTGTATTTTGGACCCCTCAGTGTATTTCTCTTCTATTGTTTGTCACAATTTTGCCCCAACTAAACCTCAGCAGAAGCAACATGACAAACTACTCCATAGATGACCTTTACTTGTTATTTCATAGAATCATTTCATTTTTCTTGCTTCAACCTGCTCCCTATTTCTTTCAGGTAGTGTTCAACAATTTTTTTTTATATTTGAAAAGATAATAGCCCCCTCGCCCTCAAAAAAAAAAAATTGTAATTATTTTTATATATCACAATTAATTTTCCCTTATTTTGCCTCCTTACTAGACCAGCTTATTTATTCACTCCTTTTTCTGAATAATGTATTTAATATTCCTCAGACTTTTAAAGTTTTAATAGATCTTTTTTGAGTCAAAAGTATGATATCAGCACTTGTTATTTCATTTCAAGGCTAATTTAGACGATGAAGAAATGATGACTGTATTGGTGGGCTCATGGTGGTTTTCAGTTCTAAGGTCTACAAGGACATTAAAACAAGCTTCTGAATAAATTAACATTAACCTTAACCTTAGGCAAAATAAATTAAGAGTTAAAGGGAAGTATGACACTAGATTAATCTGTTGGAGTGTTTTGATCTGCTTAGGGTAAAATTTGTAAGGTCCTATATCTGTTCCTTCCAAGTGAATACTGCATATAGACTTATAGGCTGGGAAATATGGTGCTGCTATTGCTTGTAAGAGACTGCATTCTTGAGACAACCACAGAGACATCAAGATTTATAGGATTTATCTGAAGTTGACCTGCCTGGAACTTTATTTGGCTTCTTTAACGTAACAGCAGTTATCTAACAATCAGATAGTTAGAGTGACTAAAAAGTCACTGATAGTGATGAAAACCTATTTGTTTTAGCTTTTGTTTTGTTTTGTTTAGCTTTTGTTTAGCTGTGTACAAGAGAATATTTATTAAAATATTACACCAGTAATATAAGCAGCCACCATTGCTGAAAGCTTTAAAGGGTTTTTTTAAATTTTCCTTGGTTACCTAAATTGCCACTTGGGCTGAAATAGATGTTTAAATGCTTCTCTTGTATTTAATATCAATAAACAGCTTTATGGTTTAGAACATGTTTATATATACTCTTTCTAGGAATAAATCACCTTTCTGTCTTGTATTTTTACAGTGTCATCTAAAATATCTTAATTTGCTGGAGAAGAAAATCTGTAAATAAAACTGAAAAAAATGGAAGACAGAGACTTGGAGAAATATAATCAGCTTCCAGCTGCTTTTCAAACTAAATTATACAAAATTCAATATATAACTACTTCAAATATCCTCTTTCATATTATATTGCCCTCAAAGATAGATAATTGGGGCTCTTCTCAGCATGACTCAAATGAAAGATTCCTAGAAAACAAGGTAGATTTCCACTGTTTTCGTGCTTTATTGCTCAATAAAGCATGAGGATACTTGTTTAAGTGGAAGTCAATAGATTGGAGTGATTGATCTTGTTCCTGAACAAGATAAATCTGTTGATGAAAAGCAGTGAATTTAACTTTATAGACTCTGCTTCTAGACCAATACCTTTGCTTCATATGTTGAAATGCTCCATAGTTTGTTTCTTTCCTAGCTGATGGTGTGGTATATAAATTAGCATCTAATTAACTTGCAAATTATTTTCACCAAACTAAGAAACTTTATTTCGATTTAGTACCAAAGGTCTATCAAAAGTAAACTGAGAGAACTGTTCACAGGCAGCCATCCCTCTCACAAGTATATGAAGGTCCACTTAACTGTTTTTTTTTTGTTAAAATCTGTGAAAGAATCCTGTAATAAACATTTAAGAAAAGCAGATGAATTAAATCTTGATGAACTGCTGAGAAATAAATGCTAAAATTAGTATGTGAAAAAGCAAGATATTTTTGCTTTCTGATGCTTTTAAATAATCCTAGAGACAAAAAAGATTTTTGCTATGTTGTTATGATCATTAAACTGTGATGTAAAATTAATGAGGTTAATTTTGTCAGGATTTAAAATTTTTACTGAAAGCGTTTTAATTAGATGGCTTCTGTGAAACCATAAAAAGCATTTAAATATTCTGTCCCAAATCTACGTAATTGTATGAATTGTGCTGATACACTCGCTCAAAGAAAAAAAAAAAAAAGAAAATCTAAAACTTGGGTAATTACATACCTGGCTATTACATAACATATTGGCATATCATGTGCTTCAGTAATGAATAATTACAACAAGTCATCATACTTTAACTAATCAAAATCAGGATGGAAATAGTTTAATTTAAATATGATTGAATGCCAGTGGTGTAGCACGTTTTCCTATCCATCTGAGATTTAACAGCAAAATTTATCATGCTTATCCTGTGGAGGTTGGCAATGCAGACAAAGTGGTAAGTTTTACTTTAAAAAGGAAGATGTCTGAAATGCTTTATAGAATTTCAGACAACTAATTTAATTAGTTACTATACCCAATTCTTTTTCACTTTCTATTCACCTGTTCTCCATGGAAGACATAATTTACTGAGGCAGAAGTCAAGAGGAAAAAAAGAGTAAATGAAGCAAAAAAAAAAGAATTAATTGGTATGTAGATAATGAACCAAGGCCCAATAATGCATTTTTTAGATAAGGGCAATAAGACAAACTGTGGATGAAAGAAGAAACTCATAATGAAAATACTGAATAGAAGTCTTACTCATTTATAAAGATTTATTTTAACCTTACAAAAAAGATGTATATTTAATTCAGCTCTGTTAAGTCGTAATTCAAATTTACTTTGAATATCTTTCTGCTTTATCAGCATGCAATTTGGCATGTATGTCTCAATAATTTTTCTGAAGCTATTTTGAGATTCATATCGATCCAAAATAAAAGGTTAAAGTTTAAGATTTTCTTTGACATATTCTCTTTCTTGAGTTTTGCTTATTTCTCACTGTGCTTGTCATCAACCATAGAGTTTTCTTTCCAGCTATCTTGATGCTAAATAAAGAAGCATAGGCATTTTAAAGTGTGATTCAGCCAACCAGTTTTAAACACCTGCATTAAGAAGAAACTAATCATTGCTTGTAGGTCTTTTTCTTCATCTTACAATTACAAATTTCTTTGTACTTAAAAACAGGTAAATATAACTAAAATTCAGAGTATATACTGTATGAAGCATAAATTTAATGAATTCTTATTTATTGTATTCTTTGTGTAGTTATTTTTAAAATAATTGCATTTTATCTTAGAACCATCTTTAAATTTCAAGAAAATACTGCTCAAAAATAAGGGAAAAAAAAAAGACTAAGCTATATGAATGGAAGGAGAAGTAGTGAGAGAGTGGTGTATGCAGACTGTGCTGGGATGGAAAAAACTGTTTAAATCAAAGAGTCTACCTAAGAGGTTATTCAAAGGAGCATTGACTTTCAAAAGACAATAAAATTAATCCAGAAAGGACTTTACTACCTAAATTTATATGTCCACCTCTTTATGCTCTTAATTTCTAAAGTCCTTGTTCAGTTGTTGCTGAAGAAAAGAACCTTAACTATCTACTTTTCTTGTCAAAGAATTTTATTCCCAGTTGGGAGAAACTGGGCTGCTAATGATTAATGACTCAAACTATTTGCTCATTCCCCAGGTGCCAAGTTTGCATGCACTCCACGACCACACACACACACACACACACACACACACACAAGGGATGAGGTGAGTTTTGGGATGTGTAATGGCTAGTTTGTATAAGACAGGGAGCATGAACTGTCACTGACTGAAGGCTACATGACTAGATGGTGCTTCTTGTCATGCCAATTGCCCTCCTTTACACAACTGCTCAGTTATAAAAATCCCCCTTCTCTGTCTCAGGGAATGGTAGGATGAGGCATTCCTGGCTCAACTCTGCTGACAAGAAGGGGCAACCATCATGTCTTAGAAGGTCTCATAAACCATAAAAGTCTCCCAAAGTGCCCCCAGACTCATTCCTAAGGCTTTACATCAGTGGGCTGAAAGTTTCACCCCCATCCAGGGGAGGTACCTGAGCATTCCTGCCAAACCTCAATGTATTTTAATTCATCCAACTTTGTGTTTTGTGGGCTACTTCTCCCACCTCCAATGGACCATGGCTTTGACCAAGGAGTATCTAAGCTTCAACAGTCCAGTCTAATCTCTGTAGGTGGTGATTATGAATCTTTCTACTCTTAACCTTTTTCTCTCTCTTTCTTTCTTTTCCTCATATGTTTTCTTAAGTGTTATTTTAATGCTTTCACATTGCTATATTACTATAGATAATAGTAACCCCAATGGCTTTCCATTGCAAACAAATTGTTCTAAAATAAACCCTATAAATAAATAAATAAATAAATAAATAAATAAATATATGTGTGTGTGTGTGTGTATGTTTACAAACATTGATCATTCACTCTAATCCGCTCCAAGAGATCTATGAAGAAGAATCTTGCTTTCTGGGATTTATCATAGCACCAGTTCACACAGCTTACCAATTTCACTTTTGCCTTATGGCTGTGTCCATGGTGTTAGACTTCTTTATAAATGATAGAAAGAATGAGTACTGCCAGAATTTAAATACTTTATCCTAAAGTTATCAAGTAAAATAGTTCAACGGAATCTGGAATATGACTATAAACTAATTAGGAAATTTACAGTAAATGGAATATTTTCCCTGAACATTTATTTGTATCATTTAAATTGGCTTTATAAGGGATGAGCATGAATAGTTCAAACCTAAATATTAAAATAGTTGACCCTTAAAGAACACATTAAAACACCCAGCTAATGTTAGTCTAATCTAACTTTAAGACATGGCCATAGGCATCCAAGTTTTTATAGTACTGGATTTACTTCATAGGTAAGCTGTTGTCATTTTCCTGTCTGTTCCAAGATCTAACACAGAACTGCCCTTTCCCATCTGAAAAGATCTGTACAACATACTGCCAGAGAAGGAAAAAATCAACAAAAAAAGAGTATTATGCTGTATGACTGAATTTGTAAACACTCCACAAATAGTGAAGAAATAGAAAAATGCAGTTTCTATTATTCTCTATTAGGCTGCCTTTGATGAGTCATTGAAAAAATATTTGAGAGATTCTTTAGGTCAAATGATCAAACAATGAAAAATATGACCAGTACTTTTACTGATAGTACATTTAAATACGATTAGTTATTTCTAATTTATATAGCACATATCAGTCCATAAATAACACTACATGAACACTTGAGAATCTTGAAACACTATCTCTTCTCTTTATGCATTCACCACAAAATTTAAACATGTTTTTCAAACATTTAAGCACGTATGATCTTGTTTTCTGGGATCAATACAGGTCAAAATGGATGAAGTCTTAGGCATGCTAAATATAGGCAGAGTGTTCTCAGACATTCAGTTTTCCCTTAATTGAAGGAGCCTTCATTGATAGAAACCTCATAGACACTGATGCTTTCTTTGTTGAATATTAAACTCTATCTTTTCTTGATTTGTCATACTTATTTGTATTCAGACTTTAAAAGAGAATGTCCATTTTCTGTTTATGAAGAGGAATATGCTAAATTACAGAAGTTAGCATTTGCAATAGACGAAAAAATATAGTAAAAGATCCATGTCATAAACATTTTAAATATGTACTTATTCCAGTTTTTCATTTCTCCATTCTCTTAAAGTCCTGCTTGTTATTTCTTTCCTAGGTTTAGAGCAAGTGCAATTTTTATTGTTACCAGTTCTATTAAAAGAGTCATATCCATGTTTCTAAAAGGTTCTTCTTCACTTGCTTAGTTTTTCATGTGAGAAATGCTCTTTGAATGAGGTCTGAGATAACTTCAAGTGTTAAATATGTCTTTGCACATTTGTCTGCTTTTATAATTTGTTTTATTTAGGTGACATGTTTTATTCACAACAAAGGCACTATTTTACAAAACTATTCTCTGAGAATACAGTAAAATGGAATGGAATGAATAGAATAGACTAAAATAGAATACCCTAATAACTCTATGGAGACATTTGCATTTACCAATCAGTTAATTTAATTCTACTGTGAAGTTTGTCATCTATTTGTTTTTGCCAAAGAAAATGTAGTACTTCCTTCGACATCATAAATCCACCACTTTTATACATACATACAACATACAGATTTAGCCCATTTTTTGTTTGTAATTTACATGGTTTCATTAGCAAGACTTTGATGTATTTTAATACATTATTGTTTCCACTTTTATTTCATACTTTCTTTTGAAGGAGAAACTCTGAGCATATAGGAAGCATTTCACTACATATTGCATGTATCCCACTACTTATATTTTATGATATACTTATGTACACACTATTAAAATAATTGTAAGCCACAATGATTTGAACGCTTTTCAGAGTCACCCATTAAGAATACAAGTTTCTAGTGGGCCCAGTTGAGAGTGAACCAGGTCAAGTCTAGATATTGTCTATTTTATAAAGTCTGTTACTCTCAAAGCCAGCATATAGAAGGCTCAGAGTCAGATACTAATTTCAGAGCTGCATAAACACTCTTTTTTAACCTAAATATTACATTAATTATAAAAATCAAAACAGAAATACTGTTTTAGGGAGCAACCGTCTTTAGCAAATTATTAATTGATATATTCTTTGAAAAACCTCTATTTTTGGGAGAAAAACAGTAAGTGAGCATAATAATCTACCATGGCTGCAAAAGTCAATACTACTGCTTTAATGATTAACATTCCTCCATGATTAGTTACGTGTCATTTTAATCAAAACTCAAGTATTAAATACGACTAGCCTGATCTTTGCCAGCTTTAAAAGTTAAATGAACTCAGAGAAAATATTTGAAGGTAGATTTGCAGAAATTTCTGGGCCTTGGAAATACAGTGAGTTGGCTGCCTTAACTGTCCAGTGCACCACAACCAACTCATGAGTAGGCCAAATCAGTGACATTTAATGAGCACAAAATATATTTAGTGTTATTGCTTCTATATGCTATCTAGATACGGTTTGTTTCAATTCTAAGTTATTGTTTACTACTTCAGTTTAGTTTTTTCCTCTTTCAAGCTATCATGTAAATAAACTACAGAATTCTATTTTAAACACACTCTTAAAAGAGTTTCACAACATATGCATAACAAATTCCTTTTATTTTCTTCAGAAAATCTACCTTTTATCCCTCAAATTGCTCAGGTCAAGAAAGATGTCACAGGAAATGCAGTCTTTGAAGTCAGACTAGATAGATCAGAAGTAGATTGATCTGCAAGAGAAAGCAAGGGAGGAAAATAAGAAGAAATTGCACTGAAACTCAGAAAAAAATAAAAAGCAAGAAGAAAACTGAGAAAGTTGCAAGGCTAAGGAAGATCAAATGTGTCTTTATTTGAAAGAATTAAGTGGCAAGTACTCTTTAAAGTCATTCGTAGTAAGGTTATAATGTATTGAACAAGTTCTAAAGAGATTTGAGATTCAGTTTTAAAGTGAGATCTTGTTTCAGTTGATCAGGTAAAGATGTCTGTCACAATTACAGAAAGAAACTGTCACCTTCCTTTAACAAAAAGATCTATATTCAATAATAGCATTTGTCATGTCAAGTTTTTAAATTGATTTTATATCCTTAAAAAGAAGCAATTATAAGCCAAATAAGAATTCTTGTACAATTCTAATGGCATCTCATTAGAATTCTTGTGATCAAGAAGACTACGTAAAAATTCATGTCAATAAATTTTGCATCAACACTCAAGGCAGATTCAGAAATGAGATGTGAACAAAGAAATGAGCCATACTTCCAAAAATATATCTTGAGTCTAAAAATAACTTGCTTTAGGCTTCATTCTATACCACATTTACTACAGCTTTTAGCAGAGAACAATTTATTTGAATTTAAGAACTTCTAAAGGACTACATGTGTTACATAGTAAAAAAAATTACAATTGTGAAGATAGGATCATACATCTATGTGCTGTACCCTTCTAAAGTTAAGGATAAACTAAAACTTAATGGTATGTCTAATTTTGTTATAATATTTTACGTTTTAGTTTGGTTTAGATTTGTTGGATTTGGGGTCAGTTGCTCTTTTGTTTGCTTGTTTCGGTCTTGAGGGCTTTAATCAGAAAAACCTGCCATTCCACCGAAAAATATCATACAGTAGTGAACTATATTATATTCTTTCATACCACTTCAGACAATAGAATATGTAAACTGCAGCATGATATAAATCAAACGATGAAATACCAGAAGTATCAAGGAAAGCTACTCTTATTTACAATATATTTGAATAAAATATTTTTCCTTTCCCTCATACACCAAGTGATAGACTGTGGTTCCCTTAATTTCTCCTTACAGCTGAGATACTCAATGGATATAGTAGACTTCTTTTTAAACTATCCAGAATTTTTGGTCAATCCTTGATTCATATTAAAGGCTACAGTTGAGAGACTGGAAGTTGAGATTGTTATAATGAATTTCCTTTGTGATGTAGGTAATTACAATTATCCGAACAATTCATACATGGATTGTCCAGCTGACAGAGTCAAATTTATTTTGATGTAGATCATCCAGATTCCTATTATTATAGGCAAGGTACAAGTTTTCCTTGTTGATTCATCATTCCTAAAACTATGAATAATTAAACCAGGAAACTGACCAACAAATATAGCTCATAATATCAAAGTACAATTAAGGCTGGAAGGGACATCTACACATAAATGGACAATGAAAAAGAAAAAACAGGTTACACTGTGTGAGGACAGATTGTAAGAGAACAGAGATAGTACTGAAGGCAACCTCACCCCTATAAATTGCAGCTGTGCTAATTATCAAAGACTGGGAACAGCCTTGCCCTGAATAGTTCACAGCTATGCCCAAGGAGGATAGGTGTTATAAAAGAGTGGGTTAGCTGGCTGTGTAAGGGACTAAAAGGATAAGATGCTGTACAAGTGATAGATAAAGGGTCCTGCAGAAGGAAGAGAGGAAAGTCCATGTTGTGTGGAGCTACCCATGGAAAGGGTACAGAGAAAAGGTATGAGAATTGGTAAGATACTGAGGGGCTGATGCTTGGAGCCTTCTTCAGTGTCAGTTGTACCTCTGCCATGACCAGAGGGAACCATTCTAGGGCACCTAGTCCAATTATCAGCTCAACATAGGCACAATATCAAAGTCAGATGCAGCTTCCAAGATCGTTAGAATAATTAATCACACGCAATGAGAATGACAGTATTTCCAGTGATGGGTATTCCACAGCCTATGTAGGAAACTTGTTTCAGTGTTTAGCTGCTTTCATTATGGTATTTTTTTCTCCTAGTATCTAATTAGAAGTTTGGACTTGAAACAGGAAATTAAAAAACAAAGCAGAAAAACCCCCAGACCCCACAAACAAAACAGAAAAAAAACATCAGAGCATGATGGTAAAAAAACCCCTGCAATCCTTAGGGTTCTGCAAAATTGATTGTGACTCATCTTATAGTAAAAATTTCATAATCTCTGTAATTTTCATAGTGTGTTCAGCATCTATGGAAATTTTCCTATGGCTCAGATTTGCAATAATTTTAAAACTGAGTGAAATTATTTCCAGAGGGTTGTAAGAGTATGGGATCAATTGTGTTCATAATTTAAATTCCCAAATGCACCAGGAATAAAATATGTTCTTTCTTTAAATCAAAAGTACTTGTGGCTAAATTTAGAAGTCTTACCTGGCATACCCTTTTCAGCTAATAAATTTGGTTGTCAGTGTTTGATGTGTATTATACAAGTGAAAACATGACATCCTTTTTAATTGGAAAAAACAATGTAAACATTTCTGAAAGATTTAGTTGTTTCCTGACAAGATTATTACATAGATTTAGAAGAAACAGCTATCTTTAGTTATTCTGTATACTGTGGAAAATACATAACATTTCACTGGCCCCAATTAAGTGCTTGATACACAAGAGGTTGTGAACTGTTTATAATTTTTCTCCACCATGAATGTTTAGGTGGCCATTATTAAATCCATATGCCTGATGTCTCACCACATACCCTAGTTAATTAAAGGGAATGTGGTATTAGAAAAGGTGCTCTAGTTCATTAAGTTGACTGGTGTTGCAAGAAGCCTGATTTTATTTTTTTTTTAATAACAAGATTAAGCTGTTTTGCAGGGTGGTAAGAGTCATGGTTTTTCAAATGTTTTTAAAACATTCAGTGACTTTCTTCTGCTAGTCTGATTGCAAGTCTGCTCCTGTACCTCCCTGCCCAGATGGTTAAAATCTTCTAATTTATAGCCTTAATATGCTTAATTCTATTCTATATTCATTAGGTTTTGAGCCCAAATTGTCTTTATTAGCTAGCTGTTATCTTTCTGTGCCATTTTCCACTGTATGGTTTAGAGGTCATCTTTCTTCTCAATATTCATTTTGACAGGGTAAGCCATCCAGGCTCTTTCATTCTACATAAGACGAAGGATCCTTCCTCTGTTTTTTCCTTTGTTTGAATTGATTCTTTTTGAACTTTTATGCTCAGAATAGTAAAATGGTAAAAAGTTGCTTTAATATTTCCTTGATATCTCCTTGCCTCTATTAGGCAAGTAAATTTTTCTTCATGTTACTTTGTCATCTTAATATTTAATGATTATTTAGTATATATATTCTTATTAAAAATTCACCCTGTATTATTATTAGTCTATGGAGAGAATTTTTGGGGGTTTTTCCTTCTTAATCATACTTTGTTTTGCATTAGTGGGGGTTTGTTGGTTGGAGTAGGGTTTTTTGGCTTCATTTTTGTTTGTCTGTGTTGAGTTTCAGAAATTATTGTTTTTAAGAGCTTCAGTTGTTTATATATTACTTGTCAAGACTGCAATCTTTCAAAGAAGTGTGTCTTAAATTATTTTTGTAGGCAGATGATCAAATATTCCTTAAACTGTAGCCTTTTACACGTGCTCTGTTTGAAGCCTTCTGAAGGAAGACTTCTATTTTAACATGTTTTCTGTAAATTCACTTATTTCTAGAAGAATAAAACTATGCCCCAGATTGCAATATTATAACTGACAATCAGAGTAATAAAGATGCATTCCAATACTTACAAAAAGTATACAAAATAACACTAATATTTCAAATTAAAATGCTTCAAATATTACATCTCAAGTAGGTAGTCTTGAATTGGAAGAAAATTCCCAAAAACCTGTAGGAAGAATATTATCTTTCAGAAGAGTGATTCAGAAAACAATAATACATGGTGCATGTTCGAATAAAGTATTTTCACATCATGGTTTTCAGCCCTAGCAAAGACTACTTGACATCTTATCTAATAAGAGTGAGGAAGTCCAGTTATTTTAAAAACTTGGGATAAAAAGCCCGTCAAATAATTGAGTTTTTGATCAGAGAGAAGGATACACACTAAAGTCCTACAGATGACATAAGGGTGAACATAGGGGTACCACAACTGAAAATTTAGGCACCAGATATACAACACCATAGGAAATGGGCAGTTGGTGTAAATGACAAATAAGAAATGATGGATGGTAATCATCTGTGAAAGGTGATGATGACAAGCAATTTGTGTTTGATATACAAAGAGGAACTTAACTGAGTGTTCCTCAAGCCTTTTGGCTGAGGTTGTCACAGAGTTGGATGCCTTAGGGCCTTTTCAAAGATTTCACAACCAATTTATCTTAGTACATGGCAACACTTGATATGTTGCATTAATTTCTCTTTTGTTTAGTGAGTTTATTCTGGTGTTGTTGCATGGGCTGCTTGCGTTTCTTGTATGAAACAAAGCTAATTAAACAGTGTGTTAAACATTTTAAAAGTCATGTTTCCTTTATTGCTGGGGATTTTTAATTTTTTTGGTTACGGAGTATTTAGTGGAATGTAATAATCAATTCCTTGTTTGTGTTTGCTTTTAGGCTTTGAGAATTGGCTCTAAGAATCATGTTTATAAAATAATCACTTCTGAAATTTCCGTTATAATTTTTTCAGCTGCTTAAGTTCACTTGTCTTCAAGTACCAAT
The DNA here is from genome assembly GCF_052056855.1 of Sturnus vulgaris. NCBI lineage: Eukaryota > Metazoa > Chordata > Aves > Passeriformes > Sturnidae > Sturnus > Sturnus vulgaris. Next base: position 76,191,507 of record NC_142244.1, read on the forward strand.
TGTCTCTAGTTCCTGGGTTTCTGCCTTAAGTAGTTTTGACCACATTTAGTCGCTTTTAGCTTTTTAAAGACACTGTTAAGAGAATCTTTTTTTGTGCAATAAAGAATGCCATTAAAGATCTATGACTTCAGAAAAAATGGAAATCACAAGGTAGCATTTATTACCCGACTGCCTCAGTAATGTCAGCATTAATATAGCATGCATTATGAGTGTCTGAAGAAAACACAGCAGCTTCATGATCATATGAGGAAGAAAAACATTTAAAATAGGTGCTTGGAAGAGGTGGAACTATTAATATAATGAATCATGATATAATTGCTAAAAGCTCTAATCTTTTGTACTTTGCTACTTCAAATGAAAAATACCTTGGAGACAAAATATGTTTGGCGTTGATATTTTACTCCTTTCAGGAATAAAAAAAATCACAAACTCCCTGTCTTTTTCAGGGAGTTTCTGACAAAAATAATTATGATGCCATAAGGATCTTTTTGCTTCAGATACATTCAGCTGCTCAAAAATTTTCCATTTCAGAAATGAATGAACTGTATCAAGAGTTAGGGATATTGTAAATATAGATTTCTATTTGTTTCAGATAGTAATGCATCTAAGTGAAAATTCTCAGTCTGTCTGAATTTTGTAAACATGAACTGTAATATAACATGGATATTTAATATGAAATAATATTCTCAGTATTCATTAGGATGCTATGGAGTTCTTTTTACAACAAGTACATGCACAGTAATAAGATTGCTAAAATCTTTAAAAGAAAATGACATCATTATCTGGTATTGTGTGTGTGTAAATATATATTGCATTTCTTGCCAATGATGCTTTTTTTTTTTTTTTTTTTTTATCTTAATGTTAGGATATGCCTAAGACTTTATCTCTTGCCCTCATCTTTCTTCCTCTAAGATGTTTTTCTGAAAATTTGGGAACCGATCATCACATATATGGATGTCATCCTTCAAATGGCATCTCACAGTTTTCTCTGCCTTTTGATTTGTGTTAACACCTTTGCACACAATTAGCTTCTTATTTGTTGCTAAAACAAATTAAGTTCACCTTTGCTAGCTGAAATGTCATCATTAACTTCTCTGTGTATTTACTAAATATTTTTTTAAAAGTGTAAAACCTCATTGTCATTTTACTTGAGTAACTGCTACTCTTTTACAGCCTGTTCTATTTCCCAATAAATATTCATTCATTCATTGTAACATATTTAAAAATGTTTAGAATGTGTTTTTCATGCAATTGACGGTGTTTTATTATTAGTTTTGAAAATCCTGGTAAATATTTTTTTGGCAATACACCTTTTAGGATTAATGTTTATATTCAAACATCTAAACTTAGGTATCAATGACAGAGGCCTCTTATCTCTGTTGCAGCTTACATCCTAGTTTTTGAGTCTGTTTGAGTCGAATTACTTCAGGTAAGTATTGTCTAGGGAACTACACTACTGACCACTACACTGCTGTACAAAAATATGTCTGCTTTGCAATAAAATTAGTAGTTGTCTGTGTTGACTAAAAGGCTGTAATCAGCTTGCCTGCAGAGAGCCTATTTCCATTTTAGGTGACCAAGTGCCAGTGAAGGCAGCTGGAAGGTGAGACAAATTTCCTGTGGTGACTTTTGCCTTCTGGATTAAAGATCACATTTCCAAAAAAATATTTACAACACCAAAGAAGATAATAAATATTTGTGAGAGAGTGAATAAACTGAGCTCTAGACCACTGCTGCTTGTTTTGGATACATGTATATGCATGTGTGAGACAGAGAATGGCAGAATATCTCTGTAATTAAATACATTATCCAGCCTTAAAAGGAAGATGTTGGGGCTAACACTCAAGATCTTATTTTTTCTCCTTCTTTTTCTGGTGTTCTTGAAATCAAATTTACTTCAAAATGTGGAAAATTATTGTTTTTCTCACTATGTTTCAAAGCAGCTTTGTGTGTCTTTCCCTCTTTTGATAATAGCATTCCTGTAAATGTTTTTCTGCATATACATTATGTGATTTTTTTCTTTGAGAAGGAGACCTAGATATATGTCAGTATATGTGCAGAATATATTTAAATTCAACTTCCTAATCCATTATACATTTGTATTTGACATATAATTTCAGAGTAAAAATTACTGTCTATAAAATATCTCTAATAATCTCCAAATATAAGTACACAATTATATGAGATTTGACTACAGAACAAAAATTCAGACATTGCAAATAAAATGTAGCTATTATTTCAGAAGATATTATTTTTTGAGAACTATAGATTTAAATTAAGAAATAATAATGGAGTGGGGAATATTTTTGTAGAAAACAAAGTGTAAGAGGTATAGACATTTAAGATACATTTTCAACATAAAAAATCCTTTGGTAAAGCAGAATACAGTTTTGTAACTTCTTTCAAGGGCAGAAGGAGTCAAGTAAAAATTCCTATTGTTAGGAACTTAGTTAAACCTACTGTTGTGGGACATAAAAATAAATCAAAACAGATTTGGACTGGGGAGAGGGGAGTTTTTGCTGTTTGTCTTTCTTTGTGCTTTTTTTCCAGAGTGGATGAATTCAAATAATACCATGGTGCAGAACAAATCCTTTGATAATAGGTTTTATAATTTTATATTTGATAATAGGTTGCCTGATCTTCTTCTATCAAGGTGACGTTCCTAGTGGATAAGATAAAAGCTGTGAATTCAGATTTCTGTCTAGCACATATAGCTGTCTATCTAGACTTTGGTGGAGCATCTGACATCATCTCTTGCAGCATGGTCCTGGAGAAACCAGCTGCTCGTGGCTTCCATGGGTGTACTGCACGCTGGGTAAATAACTGTGGATGGCCAGGCCCAGAGAGTGGTGCTGAACAGAACTGAATCCAATTCGTGTCTTGTCATCAGTGGTGTTCCCCAGGGCTCAGCATTGGACCCAGTCTTGTTTAAGTTCCTTTTTGATGATTTGAATGAGGGGATTGAGTCCAGCCTCAGTTCACAGATGACACTAAGTTAGCTGGGTGTGTTGATCTGTTGGAGAGTAGGAAGGCTCTGCAAGGGCTGGATTGATGGGCTGAGGCTGACTGCACAAGGTGCAGTAAGGTGAAGTTCTGGGTCCTGCACTTGGGTCACAACACCATTCAATGCTACAGGCTTTGGACAAAGTGGCTTGAGAGCTGCTGGGCAAAAAGGGACTTGGGGGTGCTGGTTGGTCACAGCTGAACATGAGCCAGTGTGTGCCCAGGTGACGAAGAAGTCCAATGTCATCCTGGACTGTACCAAGGTTAGTGTGGCCAGCAGGACCAGGGCAGTGACTGCTCCTGTGTACTTGGCACTGGTGAGGCTGCATTTCAAATACTGTGTCCAGTTTTGGGCCACTCACTTCAAAAAAGACATTGGGGTGCTGTAGTGTGTCCGAAAAGGGCAAGAAAACTGGTGAAGGGTCTGAAAAACATGTCGCATGAGGAGCAGCTGAGGAAAATTGGATTGTTTAGTCTGAACATGAGGGGGCTCCAGTGGGACCTAATTACTCTTTACAGCTGCCTGAGAGGAGGTTGAAGTAATATGGAGATCATTCTTTTCTGCATGACTTAAGCAAAAGGACTGGAGGAAATGGCCTTAAATTCTTCTAGGGAAGGGTCAGATTAGATACTAGAAGAATTTCTCACTGAAAGGGTCTTTTCACACTGGAATAGGTGGCCCAGGGAGGTGGTGGTGTCAACGTCTCTCTAAAAGTGTTCAAGAAATTTCTGGATGTGGCACCTGGGGTTTAGAGATGATTATGGTGTTGCTGGGTTGATGACATTGGTGGTCTCTTTGCGATTCTGTGTGATCCTGTGATATTTGTTCATTGATTGCTTCTGTCTTTATTTCTCTTTTTGTTATAACATCGGTTATATGAAAGAAGTCATAAGAGCTTTTACACCACCCTCATCATGGCTGTGAGGCTCAGCCATGCCCTGAGTTGGTTCTGTTGGAGCCAAATGGAAGTGGCTACGCCCAGCACTGGGAAGTTCCAGTCGCTCCTCGCAAAGGTTGCCCTCCACTGCCAAATCCCTTCTGTGTAAAAACAAATTAAAAAAAAAAACTGCATAAAAAATACTTGCTGATTTGTTTGATAAAGGACAAGGTATACAACTCCAGACCTTCCTTCATTTTTGTGTGCATGAAAATTCAAGTATCCCACATGTATAGTGGACCTGACTGTATAGTGAGGGATTTTTTTGGTGCTTACAATGTTGAATCAAGTACATGTGTAGTGCTACCCTAATAATGAACACCACATCCAGTGTGAAGTAGTAAGAAGTGCAAGGCCCGTGCTTTATAATGACTCTATAATACTTCAAGGACATAACATTGAGGGAACATTCATTAAATTTTGCATAAAAGTCATCCTTTCCTCTTACTTCTACTTGCATCTGTTAGATTAAAACTGCAAGACTTAAAGGCCACTAGTGATGCATGTCACACTATCATAAGCCCATTTTGAGTTGGGAAGACTTCCAGGGAAGGTCATTATCATATCTACTAGTGTAAAAAGAACTGAGAAACAGATACTGCTTTTAGTCAAAAGTCTCCCTGCTGTTCCTGCCCGAATGGCACAGAAAGGCTTACATCCCCACACCAGACAGGAACACCTAAAAGACATAATATTGACCTTCATTTTTCTCTGGGCTCCACGTGAGATGCCTCAAATAAGTATATGGTTTTATTCAAAACCAAAACTTCAGCAATATTTTGACGGGTACACTAGAGTGTTTTTGTTTTGTTTTGTTTTTTCAAGTGTGAAAACACTGTTATGTGCTTTATTCTCCAATGCATTGCCTGAGGGCTTGTTGCAGTTTTTGAGATTGCAAGGGCTACTGAGACAGAGAAGAGGAATTATATAGAATGAAAAGAGACAAAACTGTTACACTTCTGTCTGTGTTTGAGGTTCTCTTGAAGGGAGCTGTGTAGAAATGGCTGAAAATAGAGTTAAAGGAGAGAGCTAACAGTTAAGGATAAGGGATGATATGGGATCCTATACTCAAAATTACTGCAGCTTTATATACAATGTAGATCTATTCAGGTATTCCTGTTCATAATACTTTGTGATCAAACAGCTTTTAAATTTTGATATTACAATAAGATACTAAGAAAAAAACCCGAGTTTTAAAGACAAAGAAAACTCTAGAGACTAGTATATAAAATACCAACAGCACTCTGTAAGGATGTAGTGTTTGAAGTAAGAATTACTTCAAAGAGTGAGTAGAGAGCTTGGTAACTTCATCAATTTATGTAAGGAAGGCTCCAAGGACAGACTCCCCCACAAGCACTGTATGACTAAGAGCATGAACACAGACTGAAGGAGCAATGTGCCTTCTCAGGACTTTCAGGAGCCTTTCTCAGAGATACACATGATATGAAATACAAGAATTCTATACTTAAAAACTAACCTAATATTTACAGACTTAAAATATTCAGTTCAGGTTTTAATGCATGCAGTAGAATCTTAAATCTTATTGTAATTTTCATAGCTATTTTATCTGTCAGTGTAATAGCAGCCTTTCTTAACCATGCTGGATATCATTCTCTGTAAGTGCTGCTAGCAGGCCCTATGGATTTTTAGGGACTAAGGCAAATGGAATAATTAACTTCATACCGATGCCCAGTATTCTCACAGAGTGAAACTGGGGAAGGTATATCTTCTAAAAAGACATTCTTATGTAGACAAAAAATATTCTTTACCACAATTTAGTGAATAGTGAACTATAAAATATGTTCTTGAAATCTATTTTCTGTTCTTATAGCATAGAAATCTACTGGAATCTTACTTTACATTGCCTGATACAATAGACACTATCCACTGCCTATGAAGATGTAACTTAAAAAATTGGAGGAGAATGTAACTGATCAAGGAAAGAAAAAGCAGAATATCTGTGTGAATGTTTTCATTTTGAGACTTAGTAACCCGAAACAAATTTATTTTACATGGAAAGAGGAGGGAAAAAAAGGTTGGTTTAAAGAAAACTAAAGTGTAGGGAAATTAATTTTTTTTTTTTTTTTATTTTGTAGATGAAAAAATTGTCTCTTTTCCAGGAAATACTCATTATTTATATTAGAAATATTTTCTAAATCTCCTAGATACAGAAGAACTAGTCCTCAGAAAGAAGTAGTGACTGTATTAATTAGTTGAGGCTATAAAATCTTCTAAATGTAGTGCTTTTCTGTAGATGCTGAAGTTTCCCACCGGTTTTGAAAAAAAATAAGACATGGTTACAGGACATTCTCACTGACTTTCAGAAGTCAGAAGGAGAGATTAGTCTATTTTTAGGTTATATTGCTACAGGTTTTCAGAATAGCTCTAAATTAGTCCAGTGAATGATCCATCCTGCCTGTCTCGTTTATTGTTGCATGAGGTCGATTGTCCTCTGCAGTGCCTATTTCTGTTGACAACTCTATCAGGTTAAAGAGGTTGTCTACTTTTTCAGTGTGTTGCAAATATTCAAACATTCAGTATTCAAATCTGATGAATCGTAGAATATCCTGAGTTGGAAGAGATCCACAAGATCATTGTGTCCAATGAGACAAGCCCAGTATTTTTTATACATGCAGTAAAAAAACCCCATTAGACTATGGAGTCTAATGGGAAGAATTCTACTGCTAACTGGAGGGAATCTAATGCCCGTTCAGATATTGTGGATTATGGATATCAGCTGTTGGGATTTTCTTTAGGGGAGAGTTGGTTTCTTTAGTTTGGGGTTTTCCCACGAAAATTCAGGTCTTCAGAAATTCTCGTAGTACACCTGCCAAATTCACCCAGAGCTACTGCATAGCCTAAGATTTATTAAGAGTTTTGTATTCAGCAGTGAAATCATATATTTTACTAAAATTTCCTTAGTATAGTTTTCTAGATGATAAACTCCAGTGCTAATTTAGGTATTAAGCTATCTTAGATACTTTAATGCAGTCACATATGACATGACATGAAGGTTTCCATTGATCATGATGAGAATTTGAAGAACTAGTTCATACATATGTACCTATTTTTAAAATATTTTTTGAGTATGAGATCTGGTGCTGAATCCCCCTCAAACATTAACAAACACACAAAAAACCACCCAAAAGAAACCCAAGATATTCAAGTCATTAAGAAACAACAACAACATTTAAATTTTATGATACATGTTTAAATTATTTTCTATTAATAGAGTTGAAATTGCTAATTTCCTTTGCTATTTTTTTTTTGTGAGTACAATTAAGTGCCTAAACAAAATATTATCACATGATAACTGCAAAAGGAGCCCCAGAGCTTCCTGAAATCAATGTAATTTCTCTTTGATAATGTAACTAATTTTCTCAAGAGGGTATTGCAATTTGTTAACACACTGATTTATTTTCGATTTATTTTCCTTAAGGGAAAGCTCCAGTTTTCAGTTCTGGTAATTTTTCACCTAGCCACTACAAGAATAACACCTATAAATTTTCTCTGAGACCTTCTCAGTCTAAGCACAGAAAAGTCATTTAGCAACCATAATTTACACTCAGAGGAGCTACTATGTCAAAAAAATACCACAGATACTTCTCTAAAATACCCTGCTAACAACTCTCCTTAATGGTTGTACAGCATGTCAACAAAAGTGCTCCTGCATACCACGTTTGTAACAACATAATGCTGCTGAATGTCACTTGCAATGCTTTTTCATTTCTTTGATTATTTTTTTATTTTTTTCCCAGAAATCCAGGCTTGCCTCATTTCAAAGCAGAAATAAAGGAAAAAATGAGTAATTCTATCTATGGATAGAACAGTTTGTGGTAAGAGATGCTAAAATAAAACACATCTTTTTTATGTTGTTGTTTATATCTTTCTACATAAATTATCATCCTTTCAAATTAAATGTAAATCCCCAGAAATCATTATACTGAGGGTCGAGGGTCATTTATGTCTTTGTGAATCCACACTCTGAGCTTGCTTTGGTTTTAATGTCTTGCTGCTTTAAAGAAGCAGACAAGTGACTATTCTAATAGGAATGCAAACCAACAAAAGCCAAATTAATAAAAATCAAAGATGTATTCTTTTTGGCACTTATTGTTTCCTGATAAAATTTAAGAAATGACAAATGAGATGATTCCAATTCTTTTGGGATTTTATTGGAAAGCAAGGAAATTGGTGGGAAAGAATTAAAGTGTTTCTGCTTATGGTGGTTTGACCCCAGCCAGCAGTCAAACACCAATACAGGCACTCTCTCTCTGTGTCCCCTCCTCTCTGACACGCTCCAAGAATCTATGGGGAAAAAATAGGATCTATGGGGGGAAAAAAAACCAAAAAACCAAAGAAAACCCATGGGTTGAGTTAAAGACAGTTCAAGAGAGGGAAGGCAAACCAGCAAAGCAAAAGAAATCACTCATTCCTTCCCATAAACAGACCAATGCTCAGTCTTTGTCTAAACAATTTCCGACTTGGAAGACACCTCCTTTTCCTCTTCTTCTTTCTTTACTACTATTGATGAGGGTTGCCTTGTGTGGTGTGAAATATCCCTTTGGTCAGTTTGGGTCATTTGTTCATGCTGTGCATGCAAACCACCTGAATCAACATGTCTTGATGTCAGTAAGTATGCGGGTATATAAGGGACTGTGTGTGAGTGTTCTGAAATAAAATCATCTTCCTCTTACATTGTGCTTTGCTGAACTGCTGCAAAATAATATCCTACACAAAGACTGAAATTATTTTAGTCAAAATTATGGTGCTTGATAACAAGTGATGCTGCACTTCCAAATCGCAAGCAAAGAATTAAACAGGATCAGAAATCTTCTATTAAAAAGGTTTTCCAAAGATGCCCCTTTTATGAAATTGATAACTTGTGTAGGTCACTCAATTAAAAAAATAGAAGAGATACCATTCTATATTGTGAGATTAAAAAGCAATTAAGATATTTATCATAATTCCCCATATTCTCCTATGAGTGTCAAAGTGATGCTTCCCCATTGCCTTCACCTCCATAGCAATTATCAGGTTGATACTTCTCCCTCGGGCAGAAGGTGAAATGGCATTCACAAATTTCCTATTCAAGAAACTGAAGAGTTATTTCACATGTTGTTTTTCTTTTCTTCTTTCAAAATATTCATCTTGTTTTCAATAAAAACATTTTTAATTAAGTAATCATTTTAATTTTTATTAAAAATGATAGGCATGATGTTATCAGCAGGGCTGAATTCAAATGGTTTTAAAGTCAGATATGTCTTCAACTGCTTGAAGAAATACAACCACAACAACTGTAACCAGAACAGTTTATTCCTGTTCAGTTCTGAGATTGCTCAGGAAACAAATATTCATCCACACTTAGTGGGAGACAATATATTCACATTCTGAAAATCTACATGCAAAGTAAGACTTATCTAATCAAAGCGGGAAAAGAAATCCTGAAGTAATAAAATTTCTTAGTTGATACAAATGCTCTACATCTTATAGATGTAGATAAAGTAGACATAAATTATGGGTATCATGGTAACAACTCTCAAAATCTCCACAAAGTTAATATTGCAAACTGAATTTTGAAATTGAAAAAGAAAACTGCAACAGAGTTTGTAATTTATCCAAGATAATTCCTCACATATATGGTAAGCTTTTTGCTCAGAGTTCACTTGTAATATATCATAGATGTAGAGTTCACTCTTGTTTATGAAATATGATGAATGTATTTCCACAAAAAACTGATAGTCTTGCTGTCTCCATTTCTGATACTTGTCTTTCCCTGTCTCATCTCAGCCCAGAAATCAGAATTGAAGAAAAATTCACCTGACCTTTCAGGACAGTATTGTGATTAGTTATGCACAAAATAAAGTCATAAGCAATTTCATATTTCATGGCAGTTATGAAACGCTACAAAAAAATAAGATAAAATTTTCCTCTAGGATCGACAGTCTTTCCTCACATCTTATCTCAGGACTATTGCCTTCTTTATATTCAAAATATTGCAATGGCTAAAGCAGAGAATACCACTTCTGTGAATGAAATCAAGGATTTGTTACTACCCTAAATAAAATAACGTAAGCAACCTATATTTTTTTATAAGTTATTAGTGTTCCAATCACACTATACTGCTCTAACTTAATACAGAAAACTCATTTACATTATAACTCATATAATACATTATAACTCATTTAAAATTCATACACAAGAAAATGTACTCGAATCTTCATCTTTACCTCAATCTTATTGTTACCTCAGTGTCCTCTGAGATGGATGTTGTCTTCCTTGTGCAGAGAGGAGATGATTTCTGTGTTATGAAGAGCCCAAAGTCTCCACAAGAAGTTTGACATTGGAGAGCAGGATCATTTTGTCCCCATTTTTATAGTCTGACTGGGACTATTTTTACAAATTTTCTCACTCCAGCCTTCCTGTTGGTCATTGGTATCCAGGTGAAGTTCAAAGGTAGTCCAAAAGCAACCCCCAGCCTCAATAGACATTGAGGCCATCATTTGCTGCAGTATGACCACTTTGCTCGGCCAGGCCTTTATTCTGTGTAGTATTCCTTGAACTGAATCAGGGTGGGAAACAGGTATTTCAGTGGTAGATAGTTCATAACATCAAGGTAAAACACACCTTGTCCAAAGTGAGCTTTGACTAATCCTGAGACCCTTCATAGTAAAAACAATATGAAGTCTATCTTCTTGCAATGAAACATTAATAGTTAAGTAATATTTCACAAGTTATAAGCCCATGCACAATAGTTTACATAATTCTCCACTTTTAAACTCAAATCTGGAATGAGAATAGCGGTTTACTTGGTGAAGAAGCCTGATTTGGAGCAAAGGACAGCTTGAATCAGAACGGCTGATGTGCTGACAAGGATGCTAATCAATTGTTTGGTTTAGTGGCAACTTGTCTTTGACTACAAGACCAATGTATACATTTTGTCTATGGCATGAAAAGCATTTCAAAAGATACAATCTCAAAATATTTGAGGTTTACAGAAGAAGGAAAATATTTATTTTTAATGCAAAAAACTTCTCCTTGTTAATTGTCAAGTCATTTTCTTCACAACATGTGGGGACTAAGGTAATTGTAACATGAAAAAAGGAAAGGGAAACACATCCCCTTTACTTTTTGTCAGAAAAGGTAAATAATAGTTTGGTAGAAAATTAAATATATCTTAGTGACAGTCAGGTAGAATGATAGTTAAATTCTAACAAACTTGTGACTTAAACAATTGAGAAGAAAATCTGAAACTCAGATCAAGATTATTAAGAGTCAGAAACATATGTAATCTTTCCAGGTATTAAAAATAATGCTACAAAACCTTATACTTTCTTCATCACAGTATATCGAGCTTCTTTGATGCTTTTGTGGGCTGAGATTCCTAATATCCTTATTTGATAATCACTGTCACTTACAGTAGCAGATGTTTGATTTGAGGAGGCAATTTGTTAAATTCTGAGTAGCAAATTACAGTCATAGAGTACAGCTTGTTAAATGATTAGTATAATCATGTTCTTAGATGTTTCACTTTTAGAAGAGTTTTGAAATGTTTTGAAAATCTATTTTTTAACATGGACATGTAAAGCTGTAACAGCGTAATGAACAGGTCAAACTTATTTTCAAGTTATTAGTAATAAATTAATTTCCTGGTCAACATGATCATGCAAACATTTCTGAATTTACAGTAAAATGCTTCAACAACATATATTTATTGCAGGAATGTTGTTAAAAATCCCAGGTAATTCTGGAAACAAGCTTTATGAAACATACAAGTAACTAAAAATAACTGAATAATTGTTTTCTTTAACATAATAACTGAAGATAAAGATACATATGTAAAAGTATGAAATATGTCTGCCCAAATATATATTTTTTTGCAAGTAAAAGACAAGAGGCCTAAGACATCAGTTTTGTAGGCACCAATTAATCACCTAAATATTTTCTTAGAAGAGTTTCATGGACACATTCATGTAGTTCTAGCAGCTAAATCCTAAAACTGCTGAGTGTATACTTCTTATACAGAAATGGCATTTCTTTCTTTCTAGAACCTGTAGGATTTCAGCCTTTCTTAGAACACTAGTGACATAGAAATAGAAAAAAAGAGTTTGAGTTCATTAGAAATCATTTGAATTTCCTGGTAATACCAGCTGTGCTAATTATATTATTTTTGAAAAGCACAGGGAAAAATAAGTGCAAATGCACTGAAAGAACTACTGCTAATCTTCACTGAGTGAAGTAAATAAAAATAACAGAATTATTGCCTTTGTCCTGGAATACCATTTTCTTTTAAAGCCATAACTTCATGTCCTTATGCATTTCCTTTGAATGTCTGCATGTATTAGAAGGAGAGGAATAGAAAGAAGTAAGATTGTGAGAATAGATTTCTTAAAAGTAGTAACTTATAAATCCAATTTTAAAAACATAAAAAATAACTAAGATTTTATACTTGATTCTTCAACTGGTTAATGTCCTGATGATGTGTACAATCAATTACGCTGAATATGAGAGTAACTTCTCTCATGTGACTATTATTAAAATGATTGTACTCTAAAACGACTTACAAATAAAAAGTTTATTTCTAATTTAATTTAAACAAAACAAAACAAAACAAAAGCCTAATGACTCCCTCTTCACATATAATTCAACTCACATATATGACTTCCAGAGAAGCAAAATTAAAATCTGATGATAATTTTGAAGGAGAGGGATAAATTAATCTACAAATTAATAAATCAGCCAGTCTTGTCAAGTCAAGGAAATCCAAACAGCATTGAAAATAGAAGAACATGATGCATATTGCAAAGAAATGAAAAAAAAAATATTAAGAAAATATATTAATTACAAGGCAAAACAATTTAATTGTATGCATTTCATTCTATAAAGAAAAAAACAACATTTGCTTAAGAAATAAATTGTACATCTCTTGAGACAAATGCTTGTTGTGACTTAATCAACTTTTAAGTTCTGTATTTCTAGTCAGAATTTCACCAGAACGTTTAGAAACAGGAGATGTTGTGAGCATTCTGTATATTATAAGCTTCAAAAACTTTTCTCTTTGTAATCTGTTTTAGAAGACTACAGAGAATTTGTGCACCTACACCATAGAAAAAACTCTACAAAACAACATTTAGTTATTAGATATAGCATCAATTTTAAACAAAAAAAAAGAAGTTTGTTTCATCCTAAATTTACACTTCTCATAAGTGGATAAAGCATTCTCAGCTTTCACAGAAAAGTAAAGAAAATCATTCATGATCAAAGACTTAATCTCAATTCATCAGCTGCAGTTATGAACACAAGTTGTCAAGAAGAGAAAAAAAATCTTCTTATAATCTCTCTTATCTGTTTTGCAAACTTCCAAATATGTTCAAACTATTCTGTTCTATTTTGGTTTGCTATTATGCATTATATAAGAAAAAAAACCAAAACAAAGAGAAAAAACGTTGCTATATATGTATTGAAATTTCCTTTATGAATAATGGCAGAGAGAATCCATAAATCCTTGCTTGATTTTTTTCTCAAAAGAGATACACCCAGTTAAAGGGATTTTTCCTTTTATCACATCTTGGGGATATCATGGTTGCCAAACTCATGTAGGCTATTTATTTTTCATGTTATTATATAGCGCGGTTAAGTCAGTAAAAGATTAAAATCTAGACTGAAGATAAATTAGTAGACATGTTCTGTTCAGTTTAATTTTTATGTTACTGGTATTCTTGTGCTAGTGTTCTTGCAGGAGTTTATTTTTCTAAACTGTTTAGGCTTTGGTGGTTTTTTGCTTTTTTTTAATGAATTTCTCTTTTCTGATATTTAAATCTTACCTTAAATATTCACTTCCTTCCATTATGATTTTTTTTTCCAAATGTAATATGGCATGAAAGTCAAAATTGATACTTCAAAAAAGAGTTTATTCTTTTAAACATTTCATTTTCCTTAGGATAATATAGGAAACGTTTTTGAAAGACAAATAAATAAATGAACATAATAAGTATAATTATACATAAAGCTCTTAAATCAGTACTGGACGTGCTCCATCTATTAAAAGTTTTGCTGAACTATAGCTTTTAATTAAAAGTATTCAAAATAGCCCAGAATTACTCAACATTTTCTTTGACATTTGGGCACTCACAGATGCTCACAGTGTGCATCACAAAGAAATGTATCTATTGGGTGATGGCACAATTAGTTTATAGAGGACATCCATGTTCAAACTCCTGTCTTCCTATACATGCATTAGTCTATGCATGTAATATGCATTCACATGTGAATGTAAGTGAAGAGAGATGGATGTTCACTAAACTCTGAATTAAAATGCATTTTATCTGTGTACTGATCGAGAAATATTTAACACATACATGTTTTAAGAAATGTACTTCTAAACAAAAAGATGCACTTCAAATCTCAGAGATTTGTAGCTCTCAAGACATTCATTAGTAAAGCAGGGTGGTCATGAGAAGAGTATTTGCAAATTAAGCAATACAGGTAAATTATCAGAATTTTCCTTCTTGCTTAACACAATATTGTTTCTTTTGTGATTACATGTTATCTTGGCATTATTTTCGATTTACTTCTCTCCTATTATTCTTACTTCAACTATACACCTTTTCCTAAGTCAGATTTTTCCAATTCTGTATTCTCAATCTGTCTCTATCACTCAACTTTACTGTTTTACTTATTTATTTTTTTGGTTTTTTAACTTGTACAATACAGTCCAATGAAAAAGAGCAGGGTGACATCTGGATGCTTGTCAAATACTCTATTTAGTGACAGCAGAGAAAGAAAAATGTATGTTTCTAAAGATACTGTAGATCCCCAAATTATTTATAATGCACAAAGATGTCTATCTTCAAGTGAATGTCTTTCACTAAAGAGTAAAACTGAGAAACTTGAAATCTAGATAAACTCAGTATGATTGCATTAATTAATGGGGAAAAAAATCATATAGCATGATTGACCAGAAATTTGCAATAACAAGACAAAAAAACCCAAAAAAACCAGAAACAAAAAACAAAACAAAACAAAACAAAACAAAACAAAAAAAAAAAAAAAAAAAAAAAAAAAAAAAAAAAAAAAAAAAAAAACACTTCTACCAGTATAAGACATCCAGAGAGAATCTAGGAGGTTTAGGTGGTTATACTTTGGGAGAATATTTTGTGCTCCTTTTTAATTTCCTTCACTTCATTTGTACTACTGATTGTTTTTCACAATATGTTGTCAGCCAACACAGATGCAAATGCAGACCAGTCAATTGTATGCTCTTAAATTGTCAAAAAGATCAGGAAACTGTAACCAGTATTCAAAGCTGTTTTTGACAGAAACAAATTTTTCAGTGAAGATTAGTTATATTATTATGATCTATGATTAGTCACATTATTATGATCTTTAGGAAACCTTTTTCTTTGGTCTTAATATAGGACCCTCCCAATTACAGGGGAAATAAAAGAGATTTTGAAATGGCAAGCTGCTTTCGTACTCCATGTATTCCTTGCAGTTTTTCAAAATTACTGCCAATGACTTTGATAAACGTAAAACTCAACAGATGTGATATTAATAATACTGGTCTGCTTTGCTATTAAAAACTGCAATTTAAAAATTTCCATGTTCAGAATGCTAAAAATCTCAGTTTATTTCAAGAAAGAAATTTTGTGATTATATGCTCCTCTTCGGTTCCAAGAAATTAGACTCAGGGAGTTTGTACTAAATAAAATACGTTAAGAAAATTGGCAGATTATTGTAATAAAATGAAAATAATTTTATAACACAAATAAATAATTCTTTATATGCTTATAGAAGGTTATGGGGAGAGTTAAGATTTTTTTCTAGCCAAATCCCCAAGTGATATGCTACTCTGAATACACTCTTTCTCACCAGCCACATGGAAGTTCCCTATAACAATTTTAGGAGTAATGATTAAAGGTAAATTTTGCCCCTAGCTAATTTGATCTTTTACTACCAAGATAAGGAATATAGCAGAGGGATAGATATGATAGAATTTGTCATTTCTGTAGTTCAGTTAAATAACTAAATTCCCACAAAGAAAATTAGTATTCCACTAACTATAAATATTCAGGTATTTGTCTACTCAAGTAAAATCCCAGATACCAGATCTTGAAAACTGGGAGAGATTCTCAGATTATCTGGTATGGGCCTACCACAGAGCCAACTACAACCCAAACATGGAATGGGCTACGGCCAAACATGGCAATGTAGGGAGAACCTGAGCAATGGTCCTTGGCAGGGGTGATGGATGAATCAACAGATGACAATATCTGCAAATGCTTAAGGGGTGTAGCAGGTTATCAGCCTATTTTGTTGATACATGGCTTTGAAGCCCACCCAATCATACAGCACTGTCAAGCTGCTGTACAATAAGCAGAGTGAGGGAGGGAGGCCAGAGGTGTCAGATTCCTGCCCAGAGCTCTACATGGATGCATGGAGCACTGTGTCTCCTCCTCCACAAGGAGCCTGTCTTATTTTCATTAATTGGTGTGGTGACAGGGACAGGTCTCAGATAATCATATCTCTGTGTGTGTGTGCATATGTATGTGGTTGTAAAACTTCCACACCTTCTCTCTTGCTTGGTCCACTTAATAAATTGAGTTTAGTAGCACTACATTATTTGGTGTTCCTTTTTGCCCCATGTCAGTATAAACTATCACTCATATTCCTATTGCCTTGCCTTCAGCTTCTGAGAGTTGCTGTATACTACTGCAATAAATAAGACAGCACTTCAGTTAATTTAAGATGAAACTAGAACTCCTAATGAAATGTTGTCCTAATATCGATTTCATTCAGGCTTAGAGACAGTTTTATACCTGCCATATAAATAAGTTTTACAAATTCCTGGATTTCTCTGGGTGGTTTGAACCACGGTATACCTTCCATTTCTTGCATATCATTCCAGTCAAGCTAGGAATGCAGCCTCCCTTTGTGTCAGCATAGTTTTGCTCTGGCAGTCAGAGAAGATTAAGAATTAACAAATATCTCCCCAGATGACCTCTATTTTTAATAACAAATGTAAACAAAGCAGAGTACTGGACTTGTTCATCCTCAGGTCTAACTTAAGTTAGGTCATCAAATATTCATGATTAAGATGAAAATGGGTTTACATGTGATAGCATCAACAGGGCACTTTCAGTTGGATACTCGGATCAACTGTCTGAATTAGGCCATGAGATTTCCCTGGATTGATACCTGTTTCACACTCAACAACTGTGAATGAACTATTTTCATGTCAATCATTGGAGTTACTGGTGATTTGAAAAGATATTTGACAATGAGAAAGGAAGACATCATTATAATCTTCAAGAAGGAAAAGAAGGAGGATTTTGAAAAGTAAGGTTGGTCATTTTATTTAAATTTTAAAAATTATGCTGGAAAATATATTCAGACATTTCAAGGACAAAAAAGATTTTCGGAGAAGTCAACATGGATTTACTAAAGGCAATCTGTGCTAGGCCAAGCAGATTTCCTTCAATGGTGAAACAAGTGGTTTAGTGGAGAAGGAAAGAAAAGTGGATATTGTCAACTTTGACTTTACCCAGACTTTTGATATGAACACCTATCCTTGCATCATCCCTGGAGACACATTGACAAAAGATGTCCTGGACAGATAGACTAGTAACTTAAGTGTGGAACTGGCTAAATATTTTTTCTCATATCATTCTGATTATTGGAATAGAACCCTACTGATAAGAAGTTATTAACCACCCTCAGAGACTCACACTGCTTAACATTTTAGTCCGTGTGCTGGGCAATGGGATGGAATGCATTCTCAGGACACCTTTAGATCCTACTACAAGGTGGGAGGATTGTTATCTCTCAAAGTCGTGGTGTTGAGGGAGTTGAGTTTCTATTGATTTAAAGGAAAATCTTACCTATGTGATGGGAGGTAATTTTCCTGGAGGTGTACAGGGAACGCACTAGGAGCAAGAAACTCAATTTGCATCAATCTAATTAGATAGAAGGGGAAAAAATATCACATATTTGAGCCAGACATTGCCCAGGGGGTCTGTGTATATTTTTTCCATGGAAATACTTTAAATTTTATCTTAATCAACTTTGTATAACATCTAAGCCACCCCTGCTTTGATCAGAATATCAGAGTGATGTGCCAAATGACCTGCAGATGTTTCTATCTACCTAAATTATTTTATGATTCTGTGATGGTTTTATATAAAACAGTCTGAAGGGGCAAGGAAAGTTGCTTCAGTTTTTCAACCATTTTGACCATTCCAAGTCTATCACAACCTATGGGAAATTATAAGTGAATAAAGCTGTCTTTCTTGAGTACACATCTCAAATCTAAATATGTTATTTGGATTTCTCTTCTTGCTTCCACTGTTAACAGAAGCTAAACCGTAGTTAAATGTCTGTTTTTCATATAGTACAAACTGTGTTAAGACTTTTATTTCAAAAGTGAAGATACATTCTTGCATATGTCATTAATTTCTATTACCTTTTTTTCTGTGCATTTTCTATTACCTTTATTATTCTAGTGGCTTTTTCTCCTGAATCCTTCTTAAAACTTTGTAGTGGAGGCACAAAAAACAGGGAAAACACTGTAATGAAAATTGTACTGTAGTCAAATAAAAGGATAATGTTTTCCTTTTGTTGCTGTTTTTTTATTATACATTAAAACGCAGGACTACGATTACTTTTAGACAGGATGTTTTCCTGACAGGTGGAGATATATGAGTTACAGTATCTGTCTCAAGAAGCTTTTTGGGTGCTTTAATTGAATTGTAATTAGATCTAGGCTCACCCGGACTGTTCTGTACTGCCTCTTCCAGTAAATTATCGAATAACTAGCCAAGATTTCACAGCAGGATGGAATGTTTGGTCAATGAATTATTATTATTCCTAGAGCTGATGCCTTCTTCCAGAAGCAGCATCACTTGAAATGTAAGTAGTGCTTTTTAAAATAATGGTTAATATTTGCACATTAGAGTAGCTGCTTTCTGACAAATGAACATGTATCTAAGCTTTGACAGAGCTCTTTACACACTTGTGTGTGATTTCCATAGCGTGAAAGAACAAGAAGAAACAAAGGGAAAGAAATTACACTGTGCAGGTTGAGCAGGAATGAAGGGAAAACCTATGAGAAAAGCCCTAACCTCATGGTTTTCAGTCCCTAGTTGTATTTCTCCCTTTTCTCCCACACTGAGAGCCTCAGAGGTATAACACTAGATGAAGAGAGAAGACAGTTTTTGAAGTGATAATCAGTATTGCCAAGATGTAACACCACCCCGGGGATAAAAAGAAACAGAAATACTGTTTGGAAAAATACCCATCATATCCGTACTGGTCCTGCAGCTGAGCTAACTTTACACAGTATCAAAAAGCTATCAGGATTTTATCAGGCCACAAGTAGAGGCTTTTTACTGAAACTTCTCTAGCTCTTCAAGACTGCTTCTTATGCTCGTTTTCATGTCACTTTATAATTTTTCTGCCATCATCATGTGTGCCTTTCTTCAGTCAGCTAACCTCTTTTTCACCATTTATAGTGTTTGAAAACCATTATTTTATATCAAGACTTTATAGGAAACAATAACTAAAAACAATACTATTTTTTAGAAGAATTTTTTAAGACTTGCTGTGACTTGGCAAGACCATATGTTTTAGCATTTCTTGAAGTGATCCATGAAAGTGGATGTTGCAGACACTTTGATCTTTTCAAGGATCCTAGCTTCCCACTTGTCATGTGTTTTCACACCCAGGAACCTGTTTCCAAGGTGTGTATGAGAGCCCACACATGCCTGTACACATTATCATCTCTTCTGAGCTGTATCATTCAGTCTACAAAAAGGAGTTGCATTCATTTATTTATGAAATGCTCCATGGTTGAGCTATTCCTTCAGACTTCTAAAGTGCATGATGTGATTATATCTCATCACATATTTCCCCACTAGATACTTTGTTATAGGCGTGTTCTTTTACAGACAGTAGCAAGTTCTTCCACTTGTTTTGGGATGTAGTTCTATTTCTTAATTTTTTTTTTCAAAATTTAAAACTATCAAGTACTGATTTAGAGGGTCTTATTTAATATCTGAAATTTTCCCCCTCTCCTTTCCACCTTGTAAATTCAGATAATATGCCATAGTTCGTAGAACATTGATGCTTTAATTAGATTTTGGGATATGTCAGTTAACATAATATTATTTTTAATTAAACATATGTTATTTAGGTATTGTTTATCATCTTCCCGTCTAACCTATGCTTTCTAGTATGAGATTTAGTATTTGTTCATCCTGAAATGTCTCATCTTCATTTTAACGTGCTTTAGCAAGTCTGACAACAATTGATAAATTGTAGAAGAATGATCCAGAAGGGAACATCATCTATTGGCTGCTCAGATTTGTGTTTTCCTACACCTTTTTTGCCTAAAAAATTGCTTAATATTTATCAAAAATGGAACTTCCTTTCCTGAGGACTTGCCATGCTGCATGCAGTATTCATTTTCCTAAACAAGCCTGCATGAACTTTGGGAATTCCTGACTGACTCTCAAATCCATGACAGATCATCTTTGAAGCAAGACTCTGCTAGTTGTTTTATTGGTCCCTTTCTGGGCTCTCTTCTGGGTTCAGTCTCATTTGTCCTCCCACTGCTGGGATGGTTGTAGTCCCTTCTGGTATGGTTTCAGAAGCATATCTGCTGTTATATTATATAAAAAGTCTGTTTCACTCATAATAAATTTGCAATCCGTGATATACATTATGTATTATATATTATATATTGCTGGGGTTTTGAGATTGTTAATATAGATTGTTGCTATAATTGCTTGCTGCTTTGCTATTGATCAATTGCTATTGATTGCTGGTAAGAATTTGTAACAGCTTCATATATACATGCACTTTATTAATCATAGGTATAATTGCTAATTATTTTTGTGTCAACACGGTAGAGAAATTTATATAATAAAGCCTCCATGTCCTTGTGCATTTTAAAATCTTACTGACCCACTCTCTTGATCTCTTACACACCC
Source organism: Sturnus vulgaris (assembly GCF_052056855.1). Lineage (NCBI taxonomy): Eukaryota > Metazoa > Chordata > Aves > Passeriformes > Sturnidae > Sturnus > Sturnus vulgaris. The sequence goes on from NC_142244.1 coordinate 76,212,433, forward strand.
AAAGACCAGACAAATCTTTAGGTTATGACAGGCCAGGCTAACATCTACAAATCATGGTAATTAGTGACACAGCAGTGCTGGATGATTCACCTTGTTTCAAGACCACACAGGAAAAATTTAATATCCCTGGAAACATGCCCATCTCCCACTAGTTTAGATATCCTAGCCTATTGTATACAGTGGCTTTAGTAGCAAGTAAGGGAGGGCAATGTCAAGTTGAATCTGCTGCTGCTGAGTCAGAGCAGGTCTGGACAGCTTGGCTTTGTGAAAGGCAGATGCTGCTTGACCAATCTGATCTCCTTCCATGAGAAGGTGATCTGCCAGCTCCTGATGAGGATTCTTGTATGAGTTTATACCATGTTTTCCTATGGAGCGGTAACTGTGCTGTTCATTTTGAAGCTTTTGTTTGTTTGTTTATTTGGGGTTTTTTTGTTCGATTGGTTTTTTTATGGCTTTGAGAGCATTGGAAGAATCACAATATTCTTAAACACAAAATTTCCAAACCTCTTAAGATTTTATTTTGCTCTTGTCTCAGTATGTAGCCTTTTGATCTTTACTTTTTCATGCTGGTAAATGTCCAAGTCTCATTCTAGTTAGTAATCCATGAGCAAAAAGGTAAACCACAGAACTTTTTCATGTAACACAAGATGGAATTATTCTGACCAAACATAAAATGCATGTTTGAACTTTTTACTCCAGCTTGCTTGGCACATAATACATGAAAAAAAAGAACCACAGTCCCTCTTATCATGAGACAGACTTAAAAGTAGATCAGACTTATTTAACAAATTTATTTCTCTCTACTGAATATAAAAAGAAGTTGAAGTACATATCAACATTGTGTTGGTTAAAAACATTTTAAAACACAATAAGAAATGCTGGTTTCTGGAAACAGAACTGAAAAATCACAGTAGTGAAAAAGGCAGTGCTAGACACTTTTTCTGAGTTTCTTCTGTAATACATCTACATTACATATTTTATCATGTTGGCAAATTTAAAAAACAAAAAACAAAACAACAAACAGATCAAACCCCAAAACTCAAAAACCAAACCAAACCGAAGAAGCAAAGCCAAAAATCAGAAAACACAGAAAACAGAAAATATTACTTGCCATAGGCCATGTATGAACATTTTTCTTGGCATTTACACATGTAAATTTATAATTTGTTACATTATAGTAATTTTAATTTATTTTTAAAACTATAGTACAGTGTTGGAGTATACTGGGGTTGTTTTTTGTTTTTTCTGATTGTCCTTTGTTTGGAAAGAATTTTTTTCTTTGTTTTTTTGGGTTTTTTTTGTTTTTTTTTTTTTTTGTTTGTTTCCCTAAGTTGCAATTAACAGCTAAAGATCATTTTTAACTTATTACAGAAAACATAGTTAAATAAACTTACTTAGAGATAACAGTTTGGATAGGCACATTATGTGCCTCAGTTTTGGATAAAAAAATAAACAACTAGCATAATTTTCTGAGTCTTTAATATGGTTTTTGCATATTATATTATCAAAGGATGATAGAATCCTAGAATAGTTATGGTAGGATATGACCTTTAAAGTTCATCTACTTCAATCCCCCTGCAATAAGCAGGGACTTCTTCCCCTAGATCAGGTTGTTCAGAGCCCCATCAGATCTAACCTTGAATGTTTCCAGGGAGAGGGTATGGACTACTATTTTGTGCTAAATATTCTAGTGTTTCATCACTCTCATTGTTAAAAAAGAAAAAAATTCTTCCTTATAAACCTGTAAAGTTACGTTTAAATTAATTTGAACTTTGACCGTAGAATAAGTGAGCAATATGTAATGATAACTTACGTGGCAGTGTATGGCTTATTTTCTGTAGCAACATAACATGAAAAAGAATGTATTTTACATTATAAGAGTCAACATTAATTCACCTAGGGACTTTTTTCACAAGAAATTAATGGAAAACAGTAGTGAATTAAATATTTGTGAAAATTCTAAGTGTAAGACTTAGCAAATAACTCATCATCAGAAATTTTTCACATCTGTCTCATATTGATTTGTTAATGAGGTTTATTTCAGTTTTATGAAATACTCAAAACAAAATTAGATTAAAATGGAGAAAACACTATAGCAAAGCTGTTCAGGCTGTGAGAATTTCATTAGTAGCAAAATCTGGATTCATATGTATAAAATATTCTGAAAACATTAGGTCAAGTCCATGGTTCATTGTGTGTTATGATTCCACAGCAGCACTGGCACCCCCAAGTTGATACTGCTGCATATTATTTCCTTTGATATATTTTTGCCACTGTTAGTAGAGTTGTACATCCTAAAATGTCTTAGTAAATAGCAAGGGTTGTTAGATGACAGAAAGGGCTTAATTATAGCAAAATTCTAATCTCATTTCGAGATAATGAGAAGACTTTATGTAGTCTACAATTTTTAAAATATTGACATTATATATTTTTGTACAATATTTTCTACAAAACACTGGTTAATGTCTTGTAAATATTAAAAATAAACTGCTGGTTAGTTTGGTTTTTTTTCAATTAATTCCTTTTTTTTTAACATAATGTTCTTTTAAGTTTTTGGTATTTCACCATGTAAACTGACTTCTTTTAAATATTAAATCAAACTAAAGCTTTTCAAAAGCCTTGCTGAAACAATGAGTTACTACTCATGACAAACTTTTAAGTTTTCTCATGGCTAAGAGGGTGTTAGTTTCCTTGAGATTTAAATATTTCTCAAGTTTCAGATTTCCAGATTTAAAAGGCAATGGAAGAATTTGTAACTGTTGTGCAACTTTCCAGGTAATTTCCAAACCATTTCCTCTGTACAGGGCAGAGAGGATCTTTATCTGTTACAAACATGAACTTCATATATAGGGGATTTTTGGTTTCTGAGAAAGATGGCAGTTGTCATAATAATACACTGCATGAATCCATTGTCTGGATTGCTACAAAAAAAGATGTTCTCCACAACTTGTTCAGTATTTGTCATAGTAAGGAATAAATCCTCTCAATAGTGGTCTTATTAGGGAGATTGGTTATGGATTTGTAAATCATATCTGTCATCTAGAAAGGTATTTGGACCGCTAATACATTAAAAATCCTCAAGAAAAAAAATAATAGAATAAGACTTCTAATGCTAGACAATGTAGTGATGATTTCTTTAAGCTGAAATTTAAATCTCATCAGGAGGCAGAAATTTGTTGTGTATTCCCACACTGGTCGAGTGTAGTAGAAGTTTCAAAAAGTTCAAAGCAGTCATAAGCAGTGAAATCAAAACTAAACCTTCAGAGAGGGTAACACATTTAATTTCATGTTGTCTATGGTATCATAACTAAAATTACCATTTTATGCTACTAGAACACAACTATATTTTAATTATTTCACCAAGTATTTAATACACAGCAGATTTCAAAAGATAAATCTCAAAAGGTTCTTCTCTTGTATCCTCATTCAGATTTTTGGCTAAAGGTTTTACCAAATAGACAATATAATATTTTGGGTTTTTTCAGTCAAGTTAACTAGAACCATAATAGAATTCCATGCAGCCTTTCATCTCCAATATAAGGAGCAGAAAGGACAGACACATGAATGCACTACTTATTTCAGCAGTTGAATCTTCAAATTCAAAGGTACAAACACATGACCCAGTCACTTGAGTCAGTTTAATTCTACAAAAATTGAGTAATTTTTCTTCCCAGATTGATGTCTCACCTTCACTAAAAAGGCTGAGGATATTTAGGAAAGTGACGCAGCTTCAAGAGTACACATCTCAATCTGTCATGCAGGATTCATCATAGATGGTCAAAGTGACATTAGATCCCTTCTCCAATGTGGTGCTTGGATTACAAAGTCTGGTCATTATGCAGATATTTCAGATGGCTAATTTATCCTTGTAAGGAATGATGTACACTTTAAAGCCCTATGCACTTCACTTTTGTGAATGTGTTTTCTTCATGTCTTATTTACATATCTAGACCCTCTTCTGACAAAAAGGTTTATATGAGATTACTAAAGACATTTCTTAATGCAATTTGGAAGGCAAGACATCTTGACATCCCTGTGACTGTCAAGCTAAGAACTGCTGATCTGTTGATACCCTTTCCTTGCGCCCCATTTTTACAGTCAATGCTGGGAAGTCATAGTCACCAATGCATATTTCTCCCATCTTGTCACCATTCTAATGCTTTGATTATGCATTTTCATCTGCTCTACCATTCTTCTACTCTGTAATTCTCTAAAGCTTATATAAATTCTGGTATTGTTTTCTATTTCTTTTCTCTGCCACCATTTTTAACTCCAAGGCTAAATTAAAAATGTTTTATGTATTTATACAATTTTTAGAACTCAGATTTCATCTTAGAACTTTCATAGAGATGCAAAACAGAAAAGCAAAGGCAGCAGATGTAGACAGCAGTATGCAGATAGCAGAAAAGTTGCTAATTAACAGTGATTGGTCTTCACAGAGATTTAGCTGACAAAGTTGTCACGCACATATATAAAGAATTTATTCCTTAAATACACTCTTAGACATTTAAAACGAACTACTTGTTAGATACTAATGCAACACAAATTTCACAAATGGGTGGAAGGCATATAGACCTTGGCAGAATTTCTCTCCATCAATGCAAAAGAAGACCAAAAATTTTTCTCTAGTTCTTTCTTTACCAATGTCATACATTCTTCAAGAAAATGATACTGGAAAACTTTTAAATGTAAGAATCATGAAGATATTTAGCATTCAGGAAAAAATGTGGGAAAAAAAGGCCTAATTTTCCCCCTAAAACCTCTGTAAAATAAATATACTTTTGAATGTCCAAGTGTGGATAAGTAGAAATCTCTTGGTTAAAACAGCCGTTTCACTTATATACATTCCCACTTCACTTTCACTCACTATAAGCAAACTAAGAACATTTTCCAGTACCTGAAAAGGCTTCTCTCTTCACAGTTACAATTCTTAGATATGACTTTGTTTCATTGAAACAGCTGTTTTGTCTCATACACAAAAATCACCCATTTATATTCATAACTTACTGTTTTGAGCCCTTATGTGAATCATTAAGGACTCAGGGCTCCAGACTTATGCCATATTATTCATGGTATGAGCAATTTCAGAAAATCACTGCAACCTACTTAGTTCTGTGCTGAGTAAGGACTTCTTGGGAATCAACATCAGCTGCATGCAGCAGATGATCTTAGCACTTCACCAAATCATCAGCACTCCTCCTGGTCCTGGCAGTTCTCTTGTTGAGTTCTGGAAGTATGTGTACCTGTGAACAATGGACTTGCTTTACCCTTGCTAAATAGCAGATTTCAAAATAGCAGATTTCATCATTTCCAGGCTCCTGCCTTAATAGTACGTACATTTTTAGATAGTCCCCAGAACTATTTTGCAATTAAATGAAAAGATATGATTAACTGAATTCCAGTAGTATCATTACCTGATGAAACATAGTTCTGTTTTTCTGTGGTAAAATTCTGAGTGAGAAACGTTCAAGAGCTCCCTACATATAAAATGAAATAATCTCTGAAAGGGAACATCAGCTCTTGTCAAAGTTCTTGAACTAATCCAAGCAGTCATTATTGAAATAGGCAGGTATTTAAGGGATCACCTAGAAATATACAGTCTAAAAAGACATATATAAAAAAAGGAACAGTCTAATCTATGTCTCAAGAAAATTTAGTCCTGCAAAAACTTTGACAGAATCCAATTTGCATTATTTGAGCTTCATTTTTAGAAGGGTTATATACTCTACATCTTTATTGAGTTGTAATTCCCAAACATCCTTAAAAAACTTGTTCTATGAATGAAAAATGTTTTAGTTATGAATATTAAGCAATAATTGATGTGAACATGTTTTAAAGAGTAATATAGTATATTTTGACAAGATATAATAGGTCTTGGAAGAATTTCTATGAAGTCAACAGTATTTTTTTATATGAAATATCAAAGTTTGCCTATCTTTTACTGAATGACACATAACATCCGAACACACATTTCCTGTTTGTATCTTGAGAGAAGATTTGAGGCCAATACCTGAAAAAGTGGCCTAGTTGCATCCTGATTCTGTCACTACAAAGTGTTTGATCTTTGCTGCTGATAATTTTACATAATTTCTGTAACTGCAGTTGTTTGTACATTATTTGTTGATGAAATGTTCTATACTACTGAAAGACAGATCTGCAAAAGTGTTCAAATTGCTTCTAGTTTTTCTAAATCTAGTTTGGTAGCTGTTATAGTAACTAAATGATCAAAAATGCAGGGCAAACAGACCTTTGATGCTTGTTGAAAACTTACAGACTCTAGATTGCTATTTTCAGCTGCTAATGCCTAGCTTTGCTCAGACTTTTGTCTTGTTAAAATTCTGGGAATACACAAGAGCTCTCTCTAATGTGTTTTAAGGTGCTAGATAATTTTTTGTGTATACATAGGTACACGTAAATCTAATAGCAAATTAATTTACTGTGAGCGAACAAATTTCATAGCAAATTAATTTACTCTCCCTACTGTTTTTTCAAGCTAGATATCAGATACAAACAAAGATGACAGACAATGAACAACATACTGATGCTTTAAATACTGAAAAGTGCTGCCACATGAACAAAGCCTTCAGGGAAACCATCACGGAGTTTGTCAGAGTTGGTTTTGTTGCCAAGATACCTACTTCAGCTTCACTATTACTGAGAATTATACTGTCAAAGCAGGGGAAAATTCACATTTTTCGAGATGTCAAGCAAAACACTTTTCCACTAGACAGTTTATGCTTGAATAAAAATACAGTAAATGTAACTCCTCACTGACTTCTGCTTGTTCTATATACATAGTCAATGATAAAACCTGTTTACAGGAATTGTGAGAAGATATAAAAAGGACTTTGGATTTTTTTCTCAGTGCAAATACTTTTGTCAAGGGAATATTTGCTTTAACACGTTCTTAAGAGATGCTGTTTTAAATTCCTGCAAAAATCTCTGAGTGCAGTCTTCAGTTCACTATTTTCCTGAGGCTCTAAGGCTACTAGGTATTAAACCCACACTTATGAATTTTATATTTTAAACGTCCGTGAAACATTTTCTAATAACAGTCTCTTTTCCCTTTTCAGCTTTTGAGGAGCTCCATAAAGATAGTATTAACAAAAGGACTTTTTGCCATTTAATACCAACAGGGCTTTTGGTTTTGCCTTGCAAAAACATAAGGAAGCATCCTGACAGTTTGGCAAATATTGCTGGAATTTATAAAAATAACTTGGACAAAATTTATAGACTAATACCTTTGTGTACCTGCTAAACTCAGTATCCAGAGATAAAACAACTCACTTGGTTTTCTAAGTAAACTTTGTAAAATCAATATTCTCATTGTTTCTTATGACTAGTTTTGTGAATGACATTCAGGAAAAATTTTTTATTCAGTTTTATTTTTTTAAGTTTACTTAAAATGCATCTAAAGCACTCTAGTTTGAGTCATCATAGATCTTCTGAAACCCTGAAAGGTCATTGTTTCCATCACTGTTGTCATTAAGACTTAAATTTTTTTAAATGAACTTGTTTGGTGATGTTTATAACTATGTAATTCTGTGCACTATAAGCTCCAGAAATTTTAGGATCTGGTTTAACAGCTTTTTGTATGAAACAAAGCAGAAAGAATTTGGACGGTGTTTAGACTTCAGCAAAAACGTGAAATCTTTCCAGCAGTTTCAATTTTTACTCTGTGATTTAATACTAAACAATTGAATAAAATGTTGCCATTTGGTTTTCAAGATGTTTTAAAATATGTGTGTGTTAAGAGAGTTGATGTACAGTGGTTGTACATCAAAAAAAGTCTTTAAAAAGATCACTTTGTGTAATGGATTGATTTACCTTTATAAACAGTGATGTAACTTACTTTGTAACTGTGTTTAGCTGGAGTAGGGATTATTTTCTTCCTAGTAGGTATTAAGGAAACACGTTTTGGAATTTTTCTGTGTTGTTAACACAGAAAAGTTTTTGTTGTTGTTGAGTGGTGCTTACAGAGACACAAGGCCTTTTCTGCTCCTCAACCCTTCCTACCAGTGAGGAGGCTGGGGAGCACAAGATGTTGGGAAGGGACACAGCTGGAATAGCTGACCCCAGCACACACAAGGGGTATTCCATACCATATGGCATCATGCTCTACATATAAGTAGAAGGCGAGAAGAAGGTAGGTGGGGGACATTTGTTTTGATGCTATTAGCTTATTGAATAAATTCTCTCAAAAGTTGTCCTGCTCAAAAACAAACACCCAGACAAACCAACAGTGATAAATGTCCTTTTTCTATGTCACCTGGCAATTACAATAAACCAATTCCATGTGCTGAACAGCTGGATGCAGAAGAAACTTCCTACAAATTCAAGACATAAAAAATGTGATTAAGGGTCAAAAGGCTAATAGCTTTTCCCTTCAAGGAACTCAGTCAGAGTAATAAGGCTACTATGGAATTTCATTCTCTAACTTCATCAGCGATAAACCACAACACACATATATCAGTCTTTCTCATTTATTAAATCTAAATTGTTGTAGATGTGAAATGACCACCTTAGCACAGAAACTAGTGGTCTGCAAATGGTGGTAAACAGCAGATACTGATGAATTTCAGGCATCTAATATGCATTTCTGATATTGAAAAAGAAAACAAACAAGCAAACAACAAAACTGAGCCAAAAAAAAAAAAAAAAAAAGAAAAAAAGAAGAAAAAAAAAGGAAAAGGTAAGTAATTTAAACATCTGGAATTACAAGGTTTCAAGTGCAACTTATGCTACATCCAGCAACCAAAACTTTGCCTAATGGCTTTCTGATACACAGATATTTTGGTTTGATCTTGTTTCTGACATACAAAATCTAAATTAGTTGCATTTATGGATGGAACCTGTATTATATCTCAAATTACATTGACTGAAAATCCAAATATGATGGGAAACAATGACTACATTTACTATGTTGTTCTACATGGTCCCTGAAGTTTATTGGGAGTGCTTTCAGTCCGGGCTGCTTCATGCTGTAGACCAATGAATAAGGAGTGAGGTGGGCTAAGGTATGTCCAATGTTAATTCCAATCAGTTTGAATTTCCATAAACTTAAAATATTTGTGTCAGTCTATACAGAAACCTTCAGTACAACTGATTGCAAATGGAGTTGGAAGGCATTATATTATCTTTAAAAAGTAAAAGCAACAAAAATGTTAATTATTAGAACAATAACTATATGAATAATGAATGTTAATTGCAAATTTCTTAATACTTTTACTTTCTAATTTTTCAGGTGTGTTAATTTGCATATATGACCCAGGATCCAGAAATCTGAAGAAATGAGTCGACCAACAAAATATCTTATTGAGCTTATGTGAAAAGAAAGCAAAGAGAAAAGCAAGCCAATCATGAGTAATAAAACCAAGACAGTATTTTGAAACACTACAGATGAAAATCACACCTTAAAGTTTCTTGGCCCTCAATGACAAAATGGGATAACAGTCTGAAGGAATGATAGGATGAACTTTTTATGATGAACAAATGGATTGCTCTATAAACGGTTTAATTTAGGGAGTTAATTACAAATGAGATGTAATCACTCTGTCTACTATGTCTCTTAACTAACTCTTCAAATCCTAAATAACTCTTCAGAAATAGTTAAAGTAGTTCAGGTAGTAGCACTTTCAAAGACAAAAGCTTTCATGAAGTTAATGGCCAATATAAAATAGTTACAAATGAAAGCTACTGAAAAAAGCTTTTTTTTCCCCTGTAAAAATGAGCAAGTCGCAGCATGTGCTGCTATTCAGTCATAGAAACCAATGAAATGAGGAAAAAATATATATTATATACAAAAGGGAAGGGAAAGGGAACACAGAGGAAAGAAATAAGAAGTAAGTGGCTAAGGTTCTGGAGGAAATCAGGTTTTATCACTAGCATTTCTCATGTTTCACCAATTCCATCAATAAAGAAGAATCTTTCCTATATGACAATCAAATAAGAGCATCTTTGTGTATATGAATTCTTCTCCTTTCTTCCCTTAGGCTAAACTATATTTGGGGTTTTTTTTGTATATGCATATCCGATATCTAATATTTTTAAGTTTCCTCTACTCTCTCAGGTAAAACTCCCAAAATCTATCTAAACAATTTTTTCCATTTTCTCTCATTTTGTTTTTATTTCTTAGCAAAAAACTTCACCACCATCATTGAGAAATAGGTATAATTTTTTATTTGGAAATTTTAATAATGTTGAAATTCCAGATTGCATATTATTCTTTTTACAAGATAACATGGGAACATGGTCAGAAACACTCTTGTTTACTTACCCCGGGTCACTGTGGGGGAAGAAAATTAAACATGGCACATGTGACAAATGGGAGGCATTCTGCATCAGCAAAACTTTGCACATGTCCTGTCACACCCTCACACACACGTGCACATATGCATAACAAATTCCTGTTCACTGGGACAAGCCCCAGTAACAACACCAGTAAGTGAGCAAGGCCCAGCCTGGAGAAGCACAATATCCACTCCCTGCAGTGTCTGTGTTAGGACCTGGACAGGGCTGGGCACTGACTCCTCAAGACCTTCACTTCTCTAAGTGTTGGGAGATGGTGTGCCAATGTTTTCCCAGTCTCTGTGACTGAGTGGGTTTTTATCCAGCTGTTGACACAGGCTGCCAACCAAATCAGTTCATAGCAATTTCAGGGTGCATCTTTCCTTCCAAGTAAGATCTTGATGTTTCCAGAATAGATCATTAGTGAAGATACTGCAGTTCAAGGACAATTCTATAGCTACAGTTCAGCGATAGTTGGAGGAATTCACACTGTAGTTTTAGAAACTGTTTTATATTTCCAAACATGTCAAGATTAACACAGGTTTTCTCAGCCTTGTACTAAGCCATTAGGCCCACACACATTGCTTTGCTGAAAGTTCAATTTTATATTTTAGTCATACCTTTGGTAGAGATTTTGCAGAACTACATATAAACATGGTTATATGTGCTTTTAGATTCTGCAGAAAGCATGTAGAATTTATACATTAATCATGGATACATTGACATCTTGTGGTAAGGTAATGCAGGTAATCTCTACACAATTATATTAGGAATTGAATATTTCAAGGCAGAGATGTTTATAGAGTTTTCTGGAGTTTGTCAGTTTGTTTGCTTGGAATTTTTTTTCATTTAGACCATATTGTCACTTTTTTCAGGAGATAACTGTAGAAACATGCTTTGGATGACAGTATATTTTTCTTCTCTTTTTACCATATTGTAATTCAAATCCATCAGATTGATATAAATACCAATATGTGTAAAAAGGAAAAAAATAGAAACTAAAAGGATTCTTTCTTCTTACAGGATACAAATCTTCTAGAAAATATGATGCTACTGCACAGATACTATTGAGAAAGTTAAACATGTTTTTGAACAAATTTTTAGTTTTCTATAGTTGAGGGGTTTTTAAATTTTTTTAAAATAAGAATGGAAATAATGAGCCAGGAAACAACAGTCAGTAGTAATTCCCTCAGAGTAGTTGTCCTTTTGACTAGAATGAGTACATGATTAAGATAATATCTAAAATGAGGGGTACTTTAACAAGGGAAATAAAAACAAACAAGCAAACAGCAACAAACAAACAAAACCACAACAAACAAAACCACAAACAACCACAAAACCCCCTCACAAGCAGATTAATTAGTAAGGGCAAAAGGAATGAAACTCAGCTCACTAAAATCAGCCATCTATATCTGAGGTAGCTTCTCTGGGTGAGATTCAATTGCCTGAACATTCATATTTATTGTAATTTTTCACTCTCTCCAATATTTTCCCTGGGTGTCATCATGACTTCAGCTGATCTCATGTTTTACAGACTCACCTGCCATCCTCATGAAGGTATTTCAAGTGCTCCAAACTCTAAAGCTTAAGTATAATCTAAGCACCTCCTCTTGTTTTTGCTTTTGTTTTTGTTTGTTTGTTTTGTTTGTTTTGGTTTTTGTTTTGTTTGTTTTCTTTTTGTTGTTGTTTTTTGTTTTGTTGGGGTTTTTTTAATAGCTATCAGAACATCATATCCATTTTGTAGGGATAATCTTTTTGGACTATTATAGATATTTTCTTGAGGATAATGACATTATAAAGGCAATTTTTTTACTAAGACAGCTCTAGTTTTTAATTTTCTTTCATAAGCATAAAATAATCCAGGATTCCCTTCTACAACCTCCCAAGTCAAAAACTGCACCTGTCTTATCTTCATAAGAATTTAATGCTAACTTAGTTTTAGCAACGATATTAGAAATATGTATTTTATATATGGTGAAAGATAAGAAGGAACAATTGTATTCTAAAGCCTTCTTGCAGAAATATCTTGTTTCTGAACTCTGATAAGGAACCCAAAATTTTGAAAGTCTGCTTTTTAGTTTGTTAAAGTCTTTATGTAAGCATTGCTATGAAAAAATAATCTGGGAGTGTTTCAAAAGCCAGGTATAGTCATTGTGAGAATTTTATGAATCAAGTAACTCTAAATCATTTGATATTTCTTTCCATAAACTATCAGTGATAAAAAAGTTTTAAAAGTAGATATTATCCCTTCTTTAACTTCCTTCCTATTTTATCAGTTGCATGTAAGTCAGGAAATTACCACTAAGGGCATTTTTAAAAGGACATCATTCTCCCATTTCCCCTAGGTTTATGTTCTTTTTTCTTTTTGTCAGAGATATGGCTTGCTTATTATTGTAGAATCCCCCACTTCAACATTCTCTCCTTGGTAACGAAGACTGGTCTCTAAATCCTTGGAAAATAAACACATTAATAATGATTCAGCATGAATGAATAAGAAAATAAGAAGATCATTCCACTGAAACAATAAAAGAGTTGCTATCTGTAATTGCTGTTCCAGATTATGTCTGGAGTTTTCCACATAATTCCCTTAAAGCTGTCTTAAGTTATTTTCTTCCTTCACATTTCAGAGCAGCTGAATCTCTTTGCTATTAATGCAGTCTATGGAAATGTCCAAAATTTACTCTGTAACTTTCTGAGTTCTCTACTTATTCGTCAATTAAGAAGAGAGGTTAAAAATGTTCTTATATTAATTCAAAAATCTTCTCAAAATTTCCCATCATCCTTCCACATGTTTTTCCGAGTAATAGCATAATCTAAGTAAAACAAATCTTAATTCCAACCAAATGATATGAAGAAGAAATAACATGTTAAAAACTTAACTTTCAAAGTGTTTTCAGTCATAATTCAAGGAAACCAAGCCAGATACAATGAAAAGCAAGGAATATTTTTTCTCTCGTGTTACTGCAGAACCCCAGGAAGTAAAATCTTGGTTCACATTAAAGCATTTATAGTACAAGAATGACATTGTCTTTTACCTCAGGTAAAACACAAACCAGCTTTTACCATTCAAGGAACCAGTTACAGGATTCACAGTATGAATGAATCTGCAGTGTGGCAATGAAGTATTTAAACTTTTGGATGGTCTTCCTAAGGAAAGCCAGAGCTAACAACTTGGAAAGTGTGCTTGAATTAAAAGTACTAAGAGATCAAACCTAACTGACAGCTATACAATAGCTTTTATTTCCAGGTTCTAGTGAGCATATTGTGCATTAACACAATTTCCTGTTCTATAGAGTTTGAAAAGGAATGAATAATCCATTTAGCCTAAGGTTGGCATAGCTGGCTTATGTCCATTATTCTGATTTCTGTGCATGCTGGTTCTGCACCTGAAAATCAGTGATTTTCATATATATAGCTTTATATATTCTATGTATAGATATAGGTATCTATATATCTACCTATATCTATAGCTATATCTAGATCTACCTGTATATATATAATATATCTTCAAAGAAAGTGGTAATAGATTCTTCTCAGTTCAGGACTATGAGTATTACTAGAGAAATTGAACATCTCTCCAATGAGGAAAGGCTACTCTAGCTTGTGTTTTCCAGCCTAAAGAAGCCTGGAAAGCCTACAAGAAAGATGGACAGATAGTTTCAACAAGGAAAGGTAACAGTAGGACAAGAGGTAACAGATTTAAACTGAAAGGGTAGGGTTTGATCAGATATTAGGAAGAACTTTTCTGTGAAAATGGTAAGGCACTGGAACTGGTTGCCAAAAAAAACAGTGGATGCCCCTTCATTGGGAGTGCTCAAGGACAGGTTGGATGGACGTTTGAATAGTCTGGCCTAGTGGAAGGTGACCCTACCCATTGTGGGAGTGGTTGGAACTAGATGATCTTTTAAATCCCTTCCAACCCAAACCGACACGATGATTAACCTTTGTACATAGATAACATTCACCACAAAACCCCCTGATCATTCTTTCTTTTTTTCTTCTTCCTTTCTTGTCAATAAAGCTGGGGAGGTTGTTTGTTTGTTTGTTTATTTGTTTTAAATATAATTATTCTTTAGTCATTCAAATAAATCTGGGAAGAACGTGTTAGTAATGACAAAATAAAGTCAGATTCCAGGAACACTCTACTACCTGCCTCTCCTCAGTTTTTACCTTTTCCTTTAAAAATAAATCGCTTTAGGAGCAGCCTTATTCTAATAAGTAAACATATTTTGAAAGACCTATTGCTTTTGTCTGCTCTGATATAGGGTTTTCTTGTTCCTCTTTAACACTTGTTGTTAGACAGAAGAGTAACCAACTCCTTGCTGCTTCAGATGCTATTACTGAGAGAGACAGAGAGAGGAGTAGACACAAAGAGAGAGTGCCATCTCTCTAATTCCCAAAGTCATTTATTATTTTCCCAGTCTTTTCAGGAAATGCATAATGCCCAAATATATTCAGGTCTTATTTGTTAGTGTTATGCTTGCACAATGCAACAGACAACATAATAAATATACCCAAGCCCAGAAACCACTGGGTGGTAATTGTTTTTCTTAGGATTTATCAGTTGTTATGAAAACTAATTAGATTCTTCTTTTCACTTGAAATGGATATATTAACTGTCCATTTCCTTTCTTTAGCGCTTTGTCTCTGACCAAGATTTGATTGACTGATTAATGTCTCATCAATCTCAGTCTGTTCTAGATTGAATTCTGCATTAAATACAAATTAAAGCTCCATCTATCACAAGTTATGAGGTTAAGAAGTTGTTACATTTATTAATGAGTTGCACTAGATTGTTATCCTTGCTATCTTCTCTATAGTTAAGAGGAAAGGAGAATTTAATGGTAAATATACCATGACTACTTTTTACTGCTACTGACTTCTGTTTAGCCAGAGTTTCTTTTCTCTGGAAAAATTGTTCATTTTCTTTCTTGTGATATATTTGGCAAAAGTTCTGCTTGACTTGATTTTTTTCAGCTAATTTTAGTGCAAGTAGAAGAGAAACTGTTTCTTGCCTACCTCAAAAAGGGACAGTTCAGGTAAAGCCATTGACCCTGCACTGCCCAAATTTGATTTGGCAGTGGAACCAGATGATGAGAAGAGCTGTTGAGAGGATTGCATTTGGAGTTGTTTAACCCATTTGACTATTAAATAGAAAAGGTCAGCCACTAGTAGAAAAGAAGAAATGGAGTGGGAGTTCTGTTTCTCAATCTTCATGGGGGAAAAAACTTAACATGCAATTTTATGTGCTTTTTCTAGGCAGAACTGTACTGTTTCTCTCTTTTTTAGAATGAACATCTACTAACAGAAGTAATAGGTTTTATTTATATATCTGTGGGTTTTATTAGCATAACTAAAGAGCCTTCCTTCTTCTGAACTAAGTGCAGACTTGTTAGATAAAATATTTGATCCGTTCCAACTTTGATTTGATGCAACTAAGATTCTTGATCATGTTCTTTTCTGGCTATTGCAGAACAAAGACTTTTGATTAACTATTATAGGAAGACTACTAAGTACAATATGTATCAAGGCCATGTTGAAGTATTATAATAACAGAAAAAGCAGAAACCTTGATCACATCACATTCAGTCATATATCTCAATTAATAATATCCCAGATACTGATAGAGTAATACCACAAAAATAGATGGTTTATTCTATCATACAACATTTACATGTTACATTTATAACCATTAATCTTACCAGGTAATAATCAGACTTTTAGTACACTGGAAATAATGGAAATAAGTGCAGAATTAAAAAAAAAATAGAGCATTTATACTTTGAATATGACATCTGATTTTAGAAAAAGTGGATTATTTTCTCTTTTTTTTTATGTATGTACCTGAAAGAATAAATATAATCTTACTCAACCAAAGCTATTAAGTCCAGTGGAAAGTCAAAGGTAGCATGGTACAAGTTGTTGGAAAAATTGATGGCTGATAGATAGATCTACCTTCAGCACAGACTACATGCATGTTCTCAAAACCTATTGTGTGGCAACTACAAGATTAAGGTAATTAAAACCAGACAAAAGTCCTGCAAGAATTAGTTCTGAAGTTTACTCTTGGCATGAATTACAGGATCAGCAGCATATTTAATGAGTTTACAGTTACTTTTCTCTGAGGCAACAGCAGCATCCAGAGGCCAGTTAGGCTTAGCCTAGCTGTGTTGCTTATGGACCGCTGATGTAGAATAGTGCTTTTAAGTTGTTATACTATGGTGAAAGAAGCACATAGAATTTAAAAAGGCACTATCCCTAGGTTTAGAATATCTTTGCATAAATTATTTATATATTTTAAATTTTACTTTCATCTGTGGTACGTATAGCATTGACAGAGGTGAAAAAAATCATTCAGGACAGCTTTGTGACATTCAGTCTTGCTTCATTAAGTGCTTATTGACACAAACACAGGTGAACAATAGTATATTTAGAACATTGTTTAGTATACGTAACCTGTGGGGTCTTCAGGCTGAATCCCATATATAGATGCAAGTCTTAATCTATTAGAGAGTTGTCAGATGAACTTGAAAGGTTATTTACAGGTTATCAATACTGGCTGTAGACAGAATTGCAGTAGTCACCACAGAACATAAATGTTCTGTGTGATGTTTGATGATTTCTCCCCAGAGTGGGGAGAAATTTCTCCCTTCCAAACATGTAAAAGAAGCATATCCTATTCTGCACAGAAAAAAAATCAGAATGTTAACTATGCACACGACACAGTATATGATTAAAGAACTTAGCTCGTGTTTTATTGTCTTGTACTAAGATTACTCCAGGTACATAGAAATACTGAGACATTATATGATTTTTTTTTTTTTTGCTTTTGCAGTATTTCATTTTCAGATTTTTTTCTCCAAATTTATATATACAAGTTTATATATACAACATCTATGAGCTGCATACCTTCTTGCAAAATTCAATTATCCACAGTATATTTTGGGACACGTCTTGGAAAAATTGTTTTCACATGTCAAAGACAGTTTTTGCAGAGTGTGTTTGATTCATTGGAATAAGCACTATGGCAATGACAGCTTATGTGTTTTGTACTTACAGAAGTAAGACTCTCACACAGAGAAGGATATGGTGTGAATTTTGGTGCTAGAAAGATAAAACATGAAATAAAACTTCATTAAAAACTCATTTAGTGAGAATATTGTGCATGCATTCTTATCTACGGACTGTAATGATCATATTTATTTGTATAGCATTCAATGAAGAAACAGTTTAGTGAAAGGTCATGAGAACTGAGAGTCCTGTGTACTAGGTAGCCATGAAATATGACAACATTTGTTATGATCACTGTGGGTAAATCACTCCAGTCCTCTAACATGGCAGGATGTGTTGGGACATCAGTTATGAGCATGATGCTCTGTAGAACCAAACCAAGATTTAAGACAAAAGAATTTTGGAATGTCACCTTCACACAACAATTACAATATACAAATGTAGATATGCAATCAAGAAATTTTGTCTTTCCAGTCAGACCTGTTGCTTCCCTTTAAGTACTTTCCTCCCATACTTATTTATATTTCCCTCCATTTTGTAAAGATCTAAACAGTTAAATATTTTTTTTTGGGGGGGGGGGCAGTCTGTGAGTTAGTGATGCTCTGCTGTATGCAATTAAGATTCATAGAGAGCAGGATTAATGAGTAGAGGACAATGGGAGACTGTTTTGGAAGGAACTAAATGGAGGAAAGAGATTCATGCTAGGAGTGTTTCCAGATGACAAATTAACTGTCGAAACATTGAGTTTAAAAAGCTTTTGTAGTTGTAAATAGTCCTTTATGTATTAAGATATTAAATACTTTTTATTTCCTTCATTTTCCTCCAAAACCTGAGTTTGAGAGTTTTATAGCTCTTTTCATTTCTTAAAATGTGAGGATAGGGTTATTTCATGGAGACAGAGGCCAGTCTGCCCACATATAGTTTGCATGAGCCAGATAATAGAGACCAGGTTGTAAATTAGTGGGTAAATCACAACCTTCCAACAGAGAGATCTAAGATAAGGTTTTATACAATCATTACTCTGTTTGCTAATTAGTATTGAAATATTTGGGTTTTTTTTCTCTTCAAACTTTGCCATTTCACAATAACCAATTCTCTCACGGTCTTGGTAATTTTTCCACGTCAAGTACATATTATGTCTTAATATTGTCAGTGGAAAGGGGAAAGGGAAAGAATCTAGAAAATCCGTATGAGAATTTCGATGTGCAGTAAAGAAGAAAAGGAATGTTTGTATAATATCCACATCACAAAAATAATTTTAATGAAATCACTGATGTTTATTTTAAAACACAGATACTCTTACTGAAACATGGGTAGAATTCTAGGATAATTCTAGGATAGAATTATTCTCTTCTTTAGCGATATCAAAATCTGGTGTATTTATTTGTCTGGAAAATTGGCTTATCCAAAAGAGAAATGTTAATGTACAACTTAGCTTCAGCCACCTCTGGCATACTCCAGATTACTACACCTAAACATTTCTTTTAGAAGTAATTTGAACACAGATATTAATTTTTTTTTACATTAATGACATTTGCTTTCAAAATAATTTTGATCTCTCTCATGCCACAACACAAAGAGAATGTTGCTATGAGCAGGGTATTGACTGCACACATCAGAAGAACTAGAGTTAAAAAGAAAATATAGAAAGAGGTAGAAATGCAGTAACATTATTTTTTTAGATACCTTAAGGCTCTTCAGGTGTTATAAATCTATGGCTAATTGCCTCATGGTTATTTAATTTCCTTTGCCAAAAGGTTATTATCTAGCAGTTTAAAATCTTGAAACCTCAAATATTTTCTGCTTCTGTCTCAGTCATATTTGTCATCCAGGTAGCCTTTTAGCACTTCATTCATAAAAAGCAAGCAAACTAAAACAGTTTGGCAATTTTCTCAGACTGTTACCACAAAGTAGCATTAATGAAGATACTTATGAAGTAAAAGCTTATGTTTCAAAGTAATTTTTTGTTGTGGCCTTTTTGGTTGTTGTTTTTGTTGATTTTGGGATGTCCAGGTCTTACTTTTTATTTTCTTTGGACTTGCTTGTTTGTTTTCAATTTTTAAGCCTATATTTTTAGAAGAAAGAAAAGTTTAATCAAAATCTAAACATTTAATTTTAGCAATTTTCTTTTTTCCTTCATGTTATGAATGTGTAGACTTCTGCTTATAAAACAAGCTGTTTCAGATATATTTTCTTAATATGAACAAAACATTTAATTTCCAATATCCCTATACTTAATTTAATTTTTTAAAATTTTCTTTAGATTGGTATTGCATATAGTAATTTCTTTAAATGCAAAATGGATTTGAAAGTGTATTAAAGCAAAATATTAATGTTTTATACCAAGCATGCCATTAATTCTCTCTTTAAGTGACTGCATATGGTACAGGATACAATTCAGGCAATTTCTCTCTGTCTTTTTGAGAAGATCATCCCAAAGTCAATCTTTCATAGGCTGCCACTCAGAGATCTCCATGGGGTATCTTTAGATGTCACACCACAAAACCAAAATCTTCTAATACAGTACACTGTATATTTTGTTATTGAGGTAATGAATAACTACTCTGCTACTGGTAATTTTGTTACATATGAGATAACGACATTAATGCTTTAAATTGGAAAAACAAGGTGAATATTAAAAATTAAAATCCAAGGCAATGTTTTTCTACCTTTTAAAGAAACCAGTAACTAGAGATAGGAAGGAAACAAGGGACTAGCAACCTATTACCAATCAAGGAACTTCTTTTTGGAATGTGAAGAGTCGGGACTTCATTTGGAGACATGAATATTAGAATATGTATTATTATTTACTTCTATATAGAGGTAAAAAACTTCTGATTTTTCACCTAAATAAATGTGTCTTTATATGAACGTGTTTCAGAAATGCATTATATGTAGGTGAGGAGGTCAGGGGTTTTCTTATGGTGGTCTGTTGAAGCCAACAATTATCCAGAATCTATTTTGTTTCACTTTAGATACTCCTTTCAATGACTGTGAGTATTAGTTTTAGCTCTAAACATTAAGCATTTGAAAACTACAACAGTTTTACACACTCTTCACTTACTTAATATGTAGTGCAAAAGATGTTGAAATCTTCAGCAGTGATGCAGAGGTAAAACAACTTGTAGCATCAGCAAGAATGCAAAATTCATCCTCATGGGAGTAGTCAATATTTCTTGCTTGACTAACTTGAAACAGCACAGATTTCCATATCTTAGGCATGCTGGAAAAAAAGAAAGTCTGATTTTTCTTTTTAAAGATGAAGTAAAACATGTTGCAAAAATGGAGAATGAATATCAACTTATAAAGTATTATTGCTAGCTTCACAGCTTTGGTAACCAAGGCGTCTATGGATAAGACATCTGGCATGCTGTAGCAAATAAAAGCATACTAACTAGAAAAAGCCTAGGAAGACTAATTCAAAATTTAACATTTGCTTTTAGCCATCATATCTATGTGATAAGAAGGTCTTAGGAGTTTTAATAAATTCCTCAGTGAAACTGTTAAATCAGACATGAAACATTATTTAAGTGTATCATTGTCTCTCCTGTTTTGCCAAAGCTTTCAGCCTGTTAGAGAAAAACTGAAATGATAAAACTCATGTACCATTTTATTTAGGTTATTTATTTCATTTAGGTTATTACCTATGGTAAATTATCTGCTCTGCAGAGACACATTGTGTTGAGGTGGTTCTGCCATTGTTTCCCTGAGGGAGACACTCCTAATGAAAGTCTGGAAGTCTCTAAGTTTTTTTCTTTATTTCAGGGGAACTGTTTACACAAATAAATTCTAGAATGAAAGGCACCCTGATTTGATTCAAAACATCCATTTTAGGGGTTGGAGGAACTAAAACTCTATTTTCTTCTAATGAAAAGCATTTTGCTACTTAAGCAAAAATTCACTTATCTCTGCTTTAATATTTTGTTCAATTGAAATGCTATGTTCATCATGCTATTCATCGTAACAATCATTAACTAAAACTAGTTCAATCTAGTCACAATAAGTGTGGACATATCTGTGCTGCACAAGATGTGAAGAAAAATCTACATCATTTCCATAAAGTACAGGAATAAAGCTAGTAACAAGTACTGCCATTCTTTTCAACAACATTGGCTCAACTGTGACCCAACACTTTTTTGTGATAATAATAGAAAAAAATAAATATTTATGAAGTTCCAATGTATTTGGAAGGAAGGATTGTTTACTTATTTCTAGAATATTTTACTTAAAAATAATTTACTATGATTCTGTTCTGTATGTAGAATGACTTACAAATATTTAGTGAATCCTTAATTAAGAGCTCTTATGTCAGTAGACATCCTCTTATTTGACTTGTAGACTTTATGTGGATTTCATCCTTATTTTTTATATTTATATATTAACAGGAATGCAAGTTCAAAAACAGTATTTTGAGCTAAATTAAGCCATTTTTTGTTTAATATTAAAAAAGAAAAAACTATCTATCAAAACCCAAACATAAACAGTAAACCCAAAACACACAGTCACAGAATATGTGAGACTGTAAGTGTCCTCTGAAGATCAGCTTGTACACCTCCCCTCAAAGCAGGATCAGCTACAGCAAGGTCCCAAGGATCATGTCCAATCACTTTCTAAATATTTCCAAATATGGAGGTTACAAATCCTCTGGGGAAAAACAGTCTCATTGTTTAATCACCCTTACAATGAACAAGCTACTTTTTTGATGTTTAAATAGATTTTATTGAAATTCAGTTTTTTCCCTTTTAGTCAGGTAAAAAGATTAATTATAAATGTATTCTATAGCAAGGATATCATATACTTAGTTGTACATGTATACCAAAAAAAAAAGTATACAAAAGTATAAAATGCAAGTTCATTAAAAAATTCCTCTTGAGGTATTATTTATTAGCAATATGCACAACTAGTTTCTAGTTGTATTTTATTCTGGTGAATCTCAGGGATTTTATTGTATTTGCAATATTTATTGTCTGAATGGAACTTTCCACAAATTATTATATCATGGAAAACAAATTTTTATTATTCTGCAATAACATGAAATTTAGATGAACTTAGAAATTTTCCATCAGAATTTGTTTGAAATTGGTAAATTGTATTTTGGTAAATAATAAGTCAGAAGGGTGAAATGTTCCTGTCTGTGGGGGCAATATAGCTGTTACTAGTACCCAGCAGTAGCAAATGACAAGCTACTGATCTAATGTGTCTGACATGAATTAAGAGAGTTCAGAAGATTTTATTTTGAACTTATCAACAACATCATTTACATTACAAAATAATACTTTGGAAATGTACAATAAAATGCACTTAATTGCATAATTGTTCACATAAGATGTAGTTTAAAAGATTTTTAAATCTTTGTAAAGATGCTTTTGTAATGAAGCTACTGTTTAGTTAAGGAACATATATTGCACCTGTATTTTTTCACTCCACTTACATTCTTGGATATGTCCTCTCCCTTTTGATGAAGTATGTGCATTACATGAAAAATTCATCTTCCCTGTTTTCCAGTAGACAAGAAAAATTGCCTCAGAGTAATCACTGAAAAATTACTACTGTTTATTAATCCATTTCAATTATTATGTGTAATTGCTGATATCTCTTGTCTCCTCCCCAGATTTATACTTATTGCACTTTGTTGAGCAACACTGAAAAACAGTCTGCAACACTTGACTGTCTTCCACATAAACAGGTTTTCATTTCACTAAAACTGACCTTTTGTCTGGCCATGATAACCATTCTGCCCAATTAAAATTCACCTGCAATTGATTTTGATGTTCCTTCTTCGTCTTCTTTGGGAGATCTTGCAACTAATAATTCCTAGTCTTTTGTAATTTTTCATAAATTCTTTGCTTTCCTTTATGTTCTTAATTTCTTCTTGTTAGTCTTTTGTACAAATCTTTTTCTACTTCGTCAGCACCATAAAGTGGCAGTCACTTCACTTATATATCCCTGTAGTTTATGCCACCAAATTCCTTCTCCTCGTTTATCTTGCTTGTTTTTCTTACATTTTCATAATTTTCTGATTTAGCAGCTTCTCCAGATGAACTCTCTTCATCTTCCCCTAGTATGAAACCAAAATTCTCATTAGGTATCTACTCACATGCACTCTGAGAATTCACCCTGTGATTAATTCAGGAAAAAAAAATCAATATTTACTTTTTCTTTACTTCTTTGCTTTGTGTGCTTCAAAGTAAGCACTCTGAAAATCTTGGCATTTTTCTTACTGTTAAGTCTGAATTATTGTGGCTTTTACTCTCCATTTACACCAGATGCGTGGTATGTCCGTGAATGGATTTACATTCAAGAATGTTGAAATTAGTGTTCTTTTATTCTGCATACTCACAAATCCCACAACAAAGGGAAGCCTGGGGCCACCCTACAGGGCAGCAGCAGGGCAGATCCAGGCCTAACAGGTCATCTCCTCATGGCTGAGGCTTCAGGTTATTTTCCAAAGAGGGTTTGCATCATCTGTGGAATAAGCGTTTAATGATGAAGCAATTTATGGATATACCAAATACATGCGCTAAATATTGCCTATTTTATCCTTATTCCACACATCTATGCATAACAATATTATCTGGGTTTTGTCTATATGTTTGCCAAGCCCTCGAGCAGTTGGGCATCCATCTGTGAACATTTTGTTAGAGAGCTGAGTTAAGCAGTCAGCATGACCTACTGCTTCTCATGTGTTTTCTTTTATATTATAGTACATCAATGTGAGCCTCAAACCAGCTTTTTGTCTATAGTCATTAGCTTTTGCTTACTAAGTTTTCTGATTCTTCTCCAGTAAATTATAAATTAAATATTCACTTTCAAAATGTCAGAGATGCTCAGAACATTTAATTCGGCTTCTTTAATCTGTTGTTTAAAATTGAGCTCATACTTATTGGCAGAATGATTGAACGCTTTATTGTCATCTACAAGTCCTCTTCCTTCTGTCCTCAAATTCTTCTTCTACTGTTTTCATACTTTAAAATAATATATTGTGTTGCAGACACATTATTTTTTCACGGGCATGTTTTCATGGGCTTTGAATTCTGCCGTTTTGAATTTTAACAACTTAGACAGAGTGGAGGAAAATATAAATGTTTACAAAAATAAAGCCTTTCTAACTGTAGAGCTTCTTACTACACATGCACAAACAATATTTCAGAAGTCTCCAAACCAACCTGCATTTCTCTACATAGGCACATATAAATGCTTATCTGTATTAATGACTTCATCCCTTCTTTTTTCCTTCTTTCATAAAGAATAACAAAAGTTGCTACAATTAATGTAAAGATATTTTGACGGTATGTTTGGGTTTTGGTTTGTTTTTTCAAATTTAACACATGCTGTAATGTGGTTTTTAACAATAAAATATATCATCTTATTAGGCTGTAAACCAAAAGATACTAAGTTTTCTTGTGGCAAAACCTGTCTGATTCTATTTCTCATAAAATTTTCAGAAAACTTTTTAAATACCAGTGTTAAATGTGATAGATTGTCTTAGATTTTTTTTCTGTTTGTTTTTTTCACACTATTGATGCTACACAAATGCAATCTACAAACATGAAATATCAGGAAAAAGTAATGTCCCTTAAGTTGTCCAGAGTTAATTCCAAAATAATTTGGAACAGCCAATCTAAAATGTAACTGGATGAAAATGGAATAACGGAATATAAAGATGTGATAAAATATTACAAATGTTACTAATTATACTTCTTTAAACAATAGACAATTTGGCAAATATAGAAATAAAAAATAGAAAATTGCAAATAGAATGTTCATAGTGTTTGAGTGGACAATTTTATCAAATATCTTGTAATCTGTTTTATGACAGATAATACATAATCTGTTTATTGTTTTCATCCTAATATTATTTAGACATAAAATAATACTTTATTCTCTTAGTTTGAAACTACTCTGTGCAGCAAAGTACCATGAAAAGGACTCTGCAATACTTCCACTCTAACTAGTTATTTCTTAGGATCTGTAAAGTTTTTGGAATCTGAACAATTGAAGAAAAAGAGGCCAACAGTTGTTAGCATGCTTTGATTCCCTGTTGCAGGATTTATAGCAACTCATACTAAGATTTTCCTGGTTACTGAACAAAGTGGTAACCAGTGGGTTTGGTCTGTCTGAATTTTAGTATTTCAAAAATATTTCAAAATTATTTTATTCTTGTATTTGAATAAAAAATTCATTCATATATTCCTACATTCCTTTCCAAGTGTGTTTTTACTGTCAATGCAACATATAATGGTTCTATACTATAATTTCCTGTGAATCTATTCTATATTCGGTGCACACTAGTCATTCTAACAGAACTTCATTTTCATTTGGCTTGTGAGAGTATTCATCCCTTTTTCAATTCTAAGAAAACTTAGATATTAAAATACAATTTCTATTACCTTTGCCTATAGCTATAAAAGAAGCTAGCATATCTATAAAATATTAACGTTTCTTTTTGATCCACTGCTTCTATTACCCATTCAAGAAGTATCACAATACATGTGGTATGCAGTTCTGTATTTCTGAAAGAAATATGCATTGCTACTATTACAAAATCAAAATTAAAGGGAAAAAAACCCATATAGAGTATATTAGATAAAAATAAACTAGAAGGTGTACTATGAAGTGCTATAGTTTTAGGTACATTTTTATTCGTTGCTTTCAAATATTACCTTAAAGTACTAAAAAGCTTGTTTTTCTGTTCACAGAGGATGTTATACTGCAAGGAACACTACTGAATTAAATGATGTGTATATACGCAGAAGAATGTCCTTTGTCCCTATGAGTTAATTTGATCCTGATCATCATACTACTAAAAAAAGTGTGATTGTAGAGAAAGGGGAGGAAGTAGCAAAATGGTTAAGATAACTTTGAGAAATATCTTTGAGAAATTAAAATTATAATATAATACAACTACAACTACAACTATAACTATAACGATAACTATAACTATAACTATAGTATTAATATAATATAATATTAATTGATAAAATGAATACAATTAATTAATTAAAATTAAAATTAATATTATATTCTATCAATACTATATTTTATTTATATTTATATTAATATTAATATCAAATATGATATTTGACATTATATGAATAGAATATAGTATTAATATAATATTGACTTATATTAAATTATATTAACTTCTATTCTATTATATTTATATTATTATATTTATTATATTATATGATATTATATTATATTATTAACTATATTATGATATGATGATATGATATGATATGATATGATATGATATGATATGATATGATTGATATATATTATTTAGTTGAAAGATTGAAAACTACATTATTAAATCTGACTTTTGGTTCAGGTATCCAAACAATTTTTATTTTTTTTTAATATATAATGAACAAATCCATTATACTTTTCATTATTTTTTAAAATATAAAGCATGGTATGCCATTTAATTGCTATACTGGCAATGATATACTTGAAGCAAAAGGCAATATAGCTTGTACTTCAGCATTTCATTGTGAATTTTCTTTTGCTGTTCTCCAATTATCAATACTGTTTTCACATCTTCAGTCACTCTCACACATACCTTATAGAGTGCTACTGTTCTATTTACAAAAGAAAAAAAAGAAAATACTTTTTAAAAGTCAAGATAGTTTCCCATAATTTTCCAAGAGTATAGTGGTTACACAGTCACATAGGTTCTGTCAATGCTTCATGTGTAATTCTGCTCACCTATATTGGCTGCTTACACAAATATATCCTTGGTTTATACTATCTTTTATAATAACTTTTTTAAATCTCTTGAATTGTCCAATCAACTTTTAACTCATTCTGCAGCATGGCTCTTATATTTTCTTCAGTAATTTTCTGTACTGAAGAATCAAACATTCACTGTCTCCTGAAGGGTTCCAGAGGCGTCCGGATATGACACTTGAGGACAGGGTTTAGGGGTGATTGTGGTGGTGTTAAGCTGGTGATCCTGTGATTCCTTTTCCATTCCTTTGTGGTTTGAAGTTAATAAATAAGAATTATTTATGAAAAATATTCTAATGATAGGTTTCAATGATCAGGGAAAATATTTCTAAAATTCTGTATCAGTATAAATCGAAGTAAAAAGACTAGTAGCTTGGGATTTTCATTGAGAAAGATGAATATGGATTTGAGCTGCTTGCATTAAGCTGCCTCAAAACAGTAATATTAATAGATGAATATTATTAGTATGAACATGGTAAGATGTCATTAAAAGAGCATCCTTAAATTAGGGATAGTTTGTAAGACCAAAAAATTTAAAACATTCTAGCATGTGATTTTCTATTTTGTGGTCTTCAGGGAGAATCAGCTCTAAATTTAGATTTAATACTAAGCTTAAATTTATGTATCTAAAAGACTGATGTCCAAACCTGATAAAGTTACTTCAGGATATTTTTATTGCTAAAGAACAAAAATAGTTTTTTATGCATAATAATCTGATTGACTGGGCTTTGCTTGGCATAAGATTGAATGAATTTCCTTTTCAATGTATCTATTTTTCCCCAGAGATTGTAATAAGGATTTTGAATGACTAGCTCAGACTTTGAGATCCAACTTGAAGGTATTTTATTTAAGGCAGATGAATCATGCATCTTTTTAGCAGGTAAAAAAGAGATAAGCAGTGAAGATGCTCAGTACTTGAGAAAATCAGTCAGCTACTTATTTACAGACAAAAATTTACTTCTGAGTTTCCATCATTGCAAATGCCCCAGTGTCAATTATTTAGGCCAAGATTTAGGTCAGAGATTTTCAAGTTACATTTACTCAGGAAGGAAACATTTCTAATTTCTTGAGTATAGCTCCCTAGCTATAATATATGCAAGTGAAAGGAGGGATAAAACACTGGATTTATTTACTGTGCACTCCATTTTTTTAGACATAGACTAGCAAATGCATCAAGAACATTAAAAAATAGAGGAATACTTAATATATTAATACAGTAAGGGATCATGAAGTTCAAGAAGGCCAAGTGCAAAGTCCTACAACTGGATGGGCCAATCCCAAGCACAAATCGAGGCTGGGTGGGGAATGGATTGAGTGCAGCCCTGAGAAGGACTTCGAGGTGTTGGTGGATGAAAACCTGGATATGATCTTAAAATGAGTGCCCAGAAGGTCAATAACATCAGAGGCTGAATCAAAAGAAGTGTGACCAGAAGGCTGAGTGAGGTGATTCTTCCCACTCTAATCTCATGAGATCCTGCCTGGAGTGCTGCATCTACTTCTGGGACACCCAACATAAGAAGGGCACGGACTTGTTTGAACCAAGTCCAGGGGAAGATTACTAAGTTGATTACAGAGCTGGAGAACCTCTCCTACACTGGGAGAGTTAGTGTTGCCTAGCCTGGAAAAGCAGAGGTTTCAGAACACCACCTAGAAGCCTTCCAGTGTGTGAATGTGGGCTACAATACATCTGGAATGGGACTTTTTACAAGGGGTAATGACTTCAGACTGAAAGAGGGTAGAATAAATTAAATTAGATACCATGAAGAAATCCTTTCCTGTGAGGACTATGAGACAGTGGAACAGGTTTCCCAGAGAGATGGTGGATGTCTCATCCTTGGAAGTTCTCAAGGCCAGATAAACTGGGGCTTTGAGCAACCTAGTCTACTGGATGGTGTCCTGGCCCATTGCAGGAGGCTATTAACTAGATGATCTTTAAGACCCTTTCCAATCCTAATGATTCTGTGATTCTATGAAAACAGAAGTCTAAAAAAACTGATCCTTTCTTTTAAACACTGTTTATCAGTGAACAGGCTATACAGAGCAGAATTCATACAGCAATTATTTATTTTTATATGAGTACCCAGAAAAGAAGAAGGAAAGAGGAGCAATGTACTTCATCCCCATTCCATTTCTATATCAGATTTTTCCATATTTAGCTCAATCTCATTTAGAATCTGATGCGGGCTTCTTTTCCCTATTTTTCCCTCCTCTGGTCCTGTCTTTTGCTCTTGTCTCCTCCTTTGCCCCATTTACTCTTTCCTGAACCTGTTAGCATTTAAGGACAGCATAATCCTCTTCTAAATTCTTGTCCAGTTAAAACGTTGTGCTCAGAACCAATGTGCTCTGGGCAGGAACAGAGCACTCTTTAATTGCAAAATGAGTTTTAATAAGACATCTATAGATTTCACATCCATCTAGAGTAATGCAAATACTGCTGGGAACTTGAGGGGTTTTTTTTTTAGAATTGTATGTTCATACACAAATACGAGGAAGTAGGTTTATATATTTTGCATTTTTTTTTCATGGAACTTGTAATCTACTAAAATAAAGAGCAACACTACCAACAACTTCATTTTACTTTACCCCTAATAATAAATTTTTGTGCTAGCCATGGAAAGGAACAGATATGCATAAATGGACACACAGAGACTGCAAAACTAAAGATTTTTATGTTCTACCTACAGTTTTTAAGTGTAATGCAGGAAACATGCTTTTAGAGATGGATTAGTTTCAAGCAAGTTATGCTAGGTGTTAGGTAATAAAGAACTACAGGGAAAACTGATAACCAGTACACTTGTAATTTTTATGAGGTTAAATTTTAGCAGTACACTCTGAAGGTTGAACTTCAGATAGCATTTGAAATTATTAAAGGAAGAACACTCATTCACAGCATCAGAGGATATTACATCAGAAATAAAACAATCTGCTTATGAGATGTTTTCAATTAATCTATGACATGAATTTACTTCATATAATTTATAGGTATTCAAAGTGAGATTCTTCTTAGCTAATCTGAGATTCTTAATCACTATGCCCTTTGTAGTTAATATAGAAATTCCTCTAACCTATTTAAAGATTATTATTGTGTCCTGGTTTATATGTGAGGATTTTTTCTAATTAATTATACGTTGGAGATGATAAAAGTGGTCAGTTAAGCTAATAACTCTAGTATAATTTCTTTAATATCCGTATGCTAAGGATATTAGAAGTGGATTCTATTTTAAAATGCTGATACTAAATAAAAGCAACAGATACTTAAAACCAGAAGACAAATCAGTGAGAGAATTTGGAAAGAGAGGAAGTACTGAGTAGAATTAAGATGTATTTGAGAAACATTCTGAATTGCCAATTATCTCTGCTTTTCAGAATTGTGGCCTACATTCACTGTATTACTCAACATGACACTTCCAGCAGATGTCTTTACAGTTTGATATGAAAACTTCAGACATTCACTGTCAGCTGAAGTTAACAGCCCAATAAGAAAACAGGAGATAATATGAGCTTGTGAAAGCCTCATCAACTACATTCCAAAAGTAAGAGGAAAAGACTACTAAATAATGAGAAAGAATAAATAAGTAAGGGAGGGAGAGAAAAAAGGGAAATTAGGAAAAGTGAAAACAAGCACAAAGACAGTGGGTTCTTTGGCTAGATAGTGGATAAATTATTATGTACTTTATTAGGAGAAAAAATAAGGAATCACACTAACAAAATGAGAGTGAAATTTCTTTTCTGAACTCCAGTGAATTGCATTTGGCTGTAATGAACTCAACCCAGGTACCACCTAAAGTCCTCCAGGCTTCAGTATGTTGCATTAAATCCACTCAAAGGTTTACATTAGCCATTAGAAGTGCAGACACTTAGAGGATTTGTGCCTGAACAAATATGTCTTTGTTTATTTCAAAGACTCATCTGTCTGAGTAGTTGCCTTTGGCTCCTTATCTCTGAGCCCAGATTTCAACACTCCTTTATGTTCACAACAGCATTATGTCTTCTCTGCTGTTTTTTGACAATTCTTTGTAGAATTTTATCTCTCGTTAGCCCCGGAATGAAGATGAGAAAAAAATTATCAATAATAACTATAGAACTACCAATGCAAGACATATTAATTGCTGCTGCATCATTGCTGCTGAATCAGATTTCCATCTATCTTAATGATATGCCTTGGTCTTCAAATATATGGTGTAACTATTGTGATTGATTTTATTTAATTGCACTTACAGAATACTTCAATAACTTTTGCTCAGTTGCTACTCATTTTGCTTAATAATTTCAGTCTTAAAAACAAATCCCATTGAAGAGCAAGCAAATAAATACTGGAAAGTTCACAAAAATCTTACCTGTGGATTTCAGGATTGTTTGTGGCAATATGATAGAGAAGCACCATATGCAAAACTGTTCATAAAATTATAGACCATTTGGTTGCTGGAAGAAAATTCCTCATTGTTCAGCAAATTGAAAGCATTATCATTACCCCTCTCTTTCCATTTTTCTAACACAGTCTAACAGTGAGAATCAAGTTACAGGAGTTGCAATCACAGTCTAGTCCTCACTAGATTATGGACTTGGGTTATCTAGAATTAGAATAGAAATTACAAAGGTTAACTGCTCTTTCAGGTATTTTGTAGAAAGCTTCTTTTTTTTGATCAGTAAAAAATGGCAAAAAGCTAAGTAAGTAAAACTGAAATAGGGATTTTATCTGTTAATGAAATTATTTCATGTTCAAACTTTAGACTTGATTTTAAATTTTGCTCCTAATTAAAAAAGTACTATGTTAGCATATTTAACCTTAAAACATACAGTATTCTGAAGATAAAGTTGAAAAAATACTTCCAATCAATATGGTTGACATGTTGGCAGAGTATAGAGAGACAGAAAATGAAAATGATAATAATTAAGAACTATATAATGTGAAGCCAAATTCAAATACATATTATATTGCTTTGCTAAAAAGGGGCAACACCAAATAGTTTATACTAATCAATCTATTCTTTTAATATTTGTGTCTTCTTTTTTACGTCATTTATGTTAGACGTGTTTGGGGTTTTTTTTGTTGTTTGGTTATTTTATTAAATATTTTGATATCATGAAAATATTAGCCTTCGCATTTGAATATGAGTCATGAAAATGCTGATCCTAAACTCTGTATTAGTAGATTGAGCATCCAGTGGGAATGAAACATTCCCACAAACTCAATAGAAATAACAATACCTTCAGTTACTTGTGTTGCAGTAAGAGAAGTAGAATGAAGATTGTTTCACAGCTGACATTCTAGGAAGGGATTGAGCAAATTCTGTCAATAAGGAGTTTTTACAGCATTCAAAATTAAACAGGCCAAAAGTACAATTTTTAGCATTGTTTTAAAATTTTTTTCTGAATTTTCAACATGAGACAAATGCTGCAGCGCCTGCTGCTTCTGCTCCTTCTTCCACTCCCCTCGCAGCAGCTGCACAGCCTCATGGCTGCCCTGCATTTTGACATAGCACCCACTGTGCATCAGCTGCAGAGGAGGCACAGCATGTTTTCAGTTTGAGTTGTCAAAAAAGACATAAAGGAAGTGGAACCGTTCTGAAAAAAAAATCACAAATTTTGTTTGTGCTTCATCAGTCAATCTACACACCTATGAAAATGCTGATATTGAACCAGTCATGCCATTTCACCCATTCCATGCGTCAGACAGACATCTGAAATGTCATGTGTTATCTGCTATGACAACTGGAAGTAGCAAAGCTCTGTTTGAGACCTTAACCTTGTGGGGATTCGTGCTCCAGTTGGACTACTTGCTCACATAGTCGAGTATCTACATCTCACTTAGTTCCATCTGCTGATGCAGTAATATCCACCAACATAAGCCTTGCTAAAAAGGGGAAGAGGTAAAAGAGATGAATCAACAAAGAAGCAGGTGATTCATGGAGTTTCATTTCTGTTATGAATTGTTTTCAGTTTGTGTTTGTTTAAGAGTTGAGGGGGAAGGGTGTTTTGTCTGTTTCTGTTTGTTTGTTTTTTAATCTGAGAAGAAAGAATCTTGTTAACTATTTCCTCTCCCTTATTTTGAATGCTCTCTCTTCTTAATCTTTAATTCATTATTATTTTTATTGCTTTTTAAAAGCCTTTTTCTATTTTACAGTTTTCTAAGCACTGTATAAAACCAAACATGCTTTGCAGCTAGTGATTAATCTTCTAGGCAGAATTAGTACGACTCATTCAAAAAATACCATTCAAAAGGCAAGTGCTGCAATTCATCACAAGGAAATCAACAAGGCCCTAAGCAGAAAGTAATGATATTACTGTTATTTCTGGCCTTTGGCAAAACCAAGTGGTAAGTTATTTATGCTATTGAAGATACTGAGCATTACTATTCTAACTTTCCTGAATCAGTCAGAAAACAGACTATGACAAAAGTCTCAGTCGCCCTTGCCTTACTCCATGTTCCAGCCACTGGGAGCGAGTGAGACTCATGGCTTCACCGTGGATGCATTGAACAATCATGTTCCTCTGGCCAGGAACTGTATGGTGAACAGAAATATCTTCTCAGACCATCCCTGTATCTCTCTACTTTGCTCTCATCCTCTTTCAGAAGCAGAGTTTCAAGGAAAACAACAGAATGGTAGGTTATCAGAAAAGAGCAAGATATTTCAAATGAGATAAGGATGGTGAGAGACAACCCAGATCATTGTTAAGACAACAGTGAAAGAGCAGCAGATCTAGACACATATTATTAGCTTTCTTTTTTTGTAAGCTAAACAGTTTTCTCTCAGCAGCTCACTCTCCTATTCAAGTCTATTTCACTTGACAAAGCTTTGGTCTGTGGACAGATCTATTACTGAGATTTCAGGAGCAGCGACAGCTTCAAGTATAGCCAGATCAAAATATAGGGCAACATTCCTAGCTTCAAAGATAAATAATATAAAACCCAGCACATTTAAAATGTTTAAAACATTAAACTATTAAAGTTTAAAATATTGTTCCCCTCTTTTTGGGAATAAGCCAGCAGTCAGGGTTCTAGTACTTAATCTCATTCCTCTTTTTTTTTTTTTTTTTTTTTTTTACTATGGCAATATAGGTTTAAATGTACAAATGAAGTTTTAAAGTCCATCACTGCAGCAAGAACAATTAAAATCTCTTTTTTCTATATAGCCATGATTTAAATTAATGTAATTTTCTTTTCACCTGCTCATTTTATCATAGATTTAGTTTTGATTAGTTTGAAAATGCAATATTACAACTTGCTGTTGTAATAGTATAACTATCTTTGCTATTTGTCCTAATTTTTTGCATAATTTTACAGGCATGATGAACACAACAATTTTCAGCGCAGATCACCACTAAAGTTTCTTTTTATCACTAAATTTCTCCATTCTTTCCCTTTGTTTCCGGCAATAGAGTTACTAATCGGAGACAAGGCAATATATTTTATATCTAATCATTCTTAATGGTGCCTTATGAGAGTAAATTTATAAGTCAAAAGTTTTTGAAAATCCAAGCTCATTCTATCAAACTCAGGATTATCTGAATGCTTAATGACTACTTTAAAGTACTGTGACAGACTATTAAAACATGATTTCTTGACATAAAAATTAGTGTTAGTTTTTCCCATATCTTCATTTTCTCCATTTATAAACAAATTCTGGTTGGCATAATATCATAAACCAATTTTCCTTGTTTTCCCCACAAGTCTGTTTTTCACATCCACACTGACACTGTTCCTAAAAATTACTTTCTTACTTGCTTCCTCCCTATCATCTGAAAATAAGGCAAATTTGGTTGATAGTTAACATACCAGTTAACAGTTTGGTAATTCCATATTTGATTTATTTTAGAACTTTTGTTTGAAATAACTTAGTTCTATGCCTTTTGTTGATATGCTCTAAAAGTGCTAACATTAATATGCTGCTAACATATTAATGTATGGTATTTTATTATATCCTACCCTATAAAGACAGCGATGTGGAATAAGAATCTGCCTAAACTCATTTGCTGTGAACACTAATACAAATAATTCATCTAGCATATCTATTATGTTTTTCCTTTCCTTTAATGTTCTTTTTTTGAGATGATCATTTGACAATCCAATCAGCTCTCTTCAAAACCTTCTATTTCTGATGTGCCAGAAAAAGTTTTTAATATTAGTTTTAATGCCTACTGCTAGTTGTTCATTAATTCTTTTATATATAGCCTTATGGCTTTACAATTCTTTGACAGGTTTTATGTTCTACTTATGAAAGAGAATTTTTTAGTTTTTCTAATCTCCTTCACTAAGCATGTAACTACTTCAAATCTTTCTTTCTTTCTTTCTTTCTTTCTTTCTTTCTTTCTTTCTTTCTTTCTTTCTTTCTTTCTTTCTTTCTTTCTTTCTTTCTTTCTTTCTTTCTTTCTTTCTTTCTTTCTTTTTCTTCCTTCCTTCCTTCCTTCCTTCCTTCCTTCCTTCCTTCCTTCCTTCCTTCCTTCCTTCCTTCCTTCCTTCCTTCCTTCCTTCCTTCCTTCCTTCCTTCCTTCCTTCCTTCCTTCCTTCCTTCCTTCCTTCCTTCCTTCCTTCCTTCCTTCCTTCCTTCCTTCCTTCCTTCCTTCCTTTCTTCCTTTCAAAACCATTGCTACTCAATTACTTCAAAAATCTCTAGTCTGTCTCTTGAAATTACTTTATTTTATAAACTTATTCTATTTATAAGAATAAACTTATTCTATTATTCTATTGTTGTCCTTATCTGTGTTAACCAAATACATGATAAAGATTATTCTTTTAAGCTTAAAGGTTCTCTGAAATAAATGCCTAAATTCTCAGCAAGCAATAAACAGTATCATACTTCAATTAAGTTGTTGAAACTTAAAGGAGCATGAGTAAGAAAGTACTGTGAACTAAGTGCATCTGAAATGAAACAGCTTTTAAAAAGGGTTG
Organism: Sturnus vulgaris; assembly: GCF_052056855.1. Lineage (NCBI taxonomy): Eukaryota > Metazoa > Chordata > Aves > Passeriformes > Sturnidae > Sturnus > Sturnus vulgaris. The sequence continues at coordinate 76,248,350 of NC_142244.1, forward strand.
GCAAATAATTCTGAACACCATTATCTAAAACACAGTAATAAAATAAAGTTAGAAATTAATAATTGTAAACAAAAAGTCTTGGAATGCAGCAAATAAGAGTTTGCATTTGTTATAATCAACATTTACTAGTTTACGGCAAAAAGAAATATCTTGGCAGATGGCAACACCACTGTACATCACAAATATGAAATGTAGTTAGTAATATTTACATTTCAGTATTCACAATTCCTTACTATCTTGTTCAGATTATTCCTCTCTGAATTTAGGGACTTCAATTTAAAACCCAGTTTTAACAAAATTTATGTGACTTAAAGCATTTAAATTAGAAGCAGGTGTCTAAAACAAATGAAGAGTTTTAACCTAACACATTTTTCCCTACTATTGGTCATGTAAGTGGATCTGATTTTCACTGGGTGGCTGCCCAAGGGAAGCCTCAACTGTTTCTGGGAACATTGCAGGATCTGGAAAGAGCATTCATAGTCAGAGAGGATGTGGCACACAGTGTAGTAGCAGAGATTTCTTCCTCACTTCTTAAGATCCCTTAATATGTTTGTTTGATTGATTAATAAGTGACTAAGCTTGTGTCTTACTGAAACTACTTCCTGGTTTTCACTGAAGTATTAGTATACTTAAACAGTTTTTTCTGTAATGTCAGCAAAATCTGAAGCAGTGAATAAGAGTTGCCTCAGATATTTCAGTAGACAAGAGACGACAGGACATGGGACACTTTTTTACTTATTATATAGAGCTGTTATGACATTAAAAAAAAACTTCATTATTTTTCTCTTAAGAAGTTATCTTGCAGAAAAAATTTCAAGAATTCTTATAAATAATGCATTTAAATATTTTCTTTGAATCACTTTGAGATTTGCAATTAGATACAAGTATCTGATAAAGTCATTTTAATTTAAAAAGGCAAGAGGCATAAAATCTTTATTCCACCAAGGTCATGCCATATTTATTACTTAGATTCACGTTATATATCTGAATTCCACAATATAGCAGAAATAAGCACAAGATACAAAAAAACTGGTGTGACATGAAATGCGTGTTTCAAACCAATATGCAGAAACTTCAAAAACACAGTAAGAGATTAAATATCTTTATTATTCTTTTCATAGATTTTATTAAAAGAAAAAAAAGAAAGAAAATCTTGTGGTTTACATGGAAGAGGAGTTAAAATATTTTCTACCATGTTTCTTTTAGAAATATAACTATGAAATATGAAGGAGATTATCAGGTCTGCTTCCTGAGAAAAGAACATAATTCTCTGCTTCATTAAAATATTATTTTAAAAAAGAAAATAAAGTATTCAACAAGATATGTTCATATAGTATGAAATTTTAATTCCTCTTTCTCCTTCTCAAGGTTATATGGAAATATTGCAGTCATCTGAGCATTGTGTTCCTGTGAAACATATCACTCATGTCAAAAAGATAAAACATTATAATGTGCAATTGGCATCCAAGTGAAATGTAAATTCTATTGAGAGCTTTTATCTTTTTTCAGGTTATTGAAATATTCAATATTCCTTAATAAATTTTACTTAGGCATAGACTTGAACTAGAAATCATAGGTTAAAGTCACGATTCATGGACTTCTACCAAAATTCATGAAACTATTTTTTTCATTGTCTCCTAACTTAATAATTTAAAAGATAATCTTCTGATTTAGAGTCTTACTTTTCATGCTTTGAAAATACTTTTTTCTTTTTAATAATTGCACTGTCCCTGTCTTTCCACTGCATTTGAAACTGGGGATATTTGTTATTTCAATAAATTAGAATGGGGTTTGAATCTCCTTATATATAATTTGAACTATTGACACTATTAGAAGAAATTTGCCTGCAAATTTAGGCAAATTAGGAATGCAAGTGTAGGGCCTAAATGTAGTTTCTGTGGATTTTCAGGGCAACTCAGTTTATGTAAGCCCCTGGGGCCCCTTTAGATCATTGGAAAGATCTATGGGTATAGAATATTCAAAGGGGTAAATTCTAATGTGAAAAAACAAGTTTCTTTCAGGGAACACCTAGATTGTGGGTCTTTGTCTGAGTTTCTCTTTCTGCCCACTGACAATCAACCAAAGGCTATGGACATTATGTTATTGTATTTCCTCAGAGACCTTATTTTCAGTAGGGATATTAGGAAAAAAAATAAAATATTAGAGGTGAATCAGGAAGCTTGGAGCCAGGTAGCTTGTCAAGCCCTTCAGATTCTACTCTTTCAAGGTTGCAACTGTGGGTCAAAATGCCCCAAATAGAAAAGTTGTATAAGAATCATGTCCTGAATGTGGGAAATATTTTAAATACTGCTTCATGATTGTAAGGCTTTCAGCTTCTGTACTTTTCCTCCTCAAGTACAGTAGACAATTCCAAGTTTTTCCCTTTCTACTTTTTTTCATTTAATGAATTACAGAAAGTGAATAATATGTCATGAGCATCAGTGATTTAAATTAAATTGAATAAAACTCCCATAAGGAAAGAATCTACATCAGGGTTGATTAGACTGATTATTCCAGAATTTTATCTGTGAACCTAGAGCTCCCCAATCCAAAATCTGTTGGTGTGGAAGGAAAAAGTTAAAAATAAATGTTTTAATTTCATTTTTATCAGTACTGTACATTTAGTTGTTCCATTTTACCGTACAAAAAATATATTTACTGTATGCAACATCTGTGGCAATCATCAAATTTCCTGTCTTGGGACCAGCTTAGAAAAATCCATACAGAGAAATATTTTGTTTTTAATGGATTTTGATGCACTCCAGGGCTCAAGTCAGAGTGTAATTTGTAAAATATATGTGGTTTCAAAGTTCTGGTGCATCAGTTCTCTGATGGTGCGATATGCCATCTTTTGCCAGATTTCAATTTGTTAAATATTAGTAACATGAATCTTAGATCTTCAGGATTTTGTCAGAATTAGCTGAATAAGAATTTTGTAGAGGTATGATGCAATACAATAAAAGCTTTCATAGCACTGGGAATGTGTCCAGAGCTGGTGTCTATTATTGGAACCCTATCTCCCATCAGTTTCTGAGCCCAGCATGTGCTCCAGCAATGGCTAGACTTCAGTATCAATTTCTATAGCACTACTGAATTACTCTTCTACCTGGTTAATTTTTTTTTTTACTTCTGCAAAATTTATACCTATTGGGTTTTGGACATGCCACACATTGAAGGCACAGTGCTACATATTTTCTACATTTCTTTTATCACTGATGATCATAGAACATGACTTTCTTCCTCCTGCATATTTATTGCAGGTTCTGCATCATGCTAGAAATTTGCATTTTGCCCCTTTCATGTATAAGCACATTATAATTTTTTCCCTGAAAAAGTAGCTATAATTTTATGATGATCATGATTTTTTAAAAATTTCTAATTTGTGATTCGCATAGCATTAGCTTTTAAATCAGTGACATGGAGAGAACCAGGATATGATATTCATATCTAACTTTCTCTTGCAAAAGATAGAATGGAGGAAGCATTGACATTTTCATTTGATATCAACATTCTTAACTTAAAATGCACAGTACAGGAATATTAGTTATCTTACTGTTGTTTTTGTGGAATTTTTGTAATTACAAGGGAAACATGATGCATTAGTGGGATATTTTAAAACACTTTTGCTAATTACATATTTATACACAGTGATTTCTGTATCCCTTAGGCTTTAATTAGTTTCTCTGGTATTACTTGCAAGTTTTTAATAAGATACTGAACTTGCTGAAGCTTCTACTGGATATTATTTTCTAAATAAATGTTTGACCTCTTTTCCCCCCCAGAAAAGTAAAAATAAGCATAAGTAGAAAAGTATCTCACTTTCTTGACTGTTGTTTATTTTGCAGAAGGATAATTTGGAGGTGATTTCCAATGAGTCCAATACTGTTTTGAAATGAGTCCAAGAGATTTACTTCTTTACATCAGTCCCACCCAGCTGACAGTATGCAATTGTTTTCCTGTAGTGCAGGTTTGCATTTCCACAGGAGAAATCTATCAGTGAGATGGTATTCCTCCTGTCACATCGGGTTGAGACTGAGAAATCAGTGAGAAAACTGCTGCGCACTTTTCCAGAGGAAAAATGTTAAAATCAAGTGTTTTCCCTATTATTTTCTACAGACATATCTATATTCTTCATCTAATTTTTATCTCAAATCACAAAAGATGTTATTTTAAATTCAGGATGTTAAAAGAAGAAAAAAGAAAGCAGAAAGAGAAAGAAGAAAAAGAAAGAGGAAAAAGAAAAGGAAAAGGGATAGGAAAAAAGTTACTGATTATGGTGTTGTAAGGCTATTTTTTTAGCAAGAGAACTAATTTATTTCTGTTCTTCCTCCCACCTCCAGAAGTCTTTTCTGTTTCAGTGACAATTTGCTGTCCCTTAATTGTGAACAAATATATTAATAGCTGTAATAAAGTAGTTTATTAAAATTATATGAGCATATCCTATTAAAAAAAAAGTTTACCATTAACCCGAATTAATTCACTGGTTTAGTTAAACATGGTCCATAAAAACACATACACTAAGACCACTTAAACTGACTTGATGAATTATCCATGAAATTGTCTTCTCTAGACAAAAACTTATCAGTCTGTTTTCATTGTTGTCTCACTCATTTCCTCCCTCCTCTCTCCAAATAGTAATTTAACCCTTTCTTAACTATTTTTTTTCTCTCTGAGGGACCACCAGCTTGTCTCGTGCTCAGGTATGTTCTGTGACATGTCCATTGTCGAGCTGCCTGAAGCCAGCTGTGACTGACCTGGAGAAGTCCCTGGCATCCTCTCACACAAGTCTGCCTTGCTACCAACCCATAGCTCCTTCAGGAAATGGTCTGCACCAACTTTAGTTTTTAGTTGACTACTAAGAAGAGGCAAAAGTGTAGGTGTTTGAATACTTAAATATCAAAAATATGTAGGAATGTATACTTGTTTCATCTATAAAGATTGATCCAACATGAGCAATTAAATGTTCAGGCCTCCAGCTACTTGAGCTCCCCAGGTGATCCACTGAATCCTAAGAGAGCTATTTGAGTGTATCTACTGACCTGAGCAGTCTGAAAATTCTACTAAGGATTAGTCACCTTAATATTTGACTACTGTTAGGATAAATAAGTTCTTCCATTCTCCCCTTATGTTAAAATATCTTCCTCAAATTAAATTGTGTCCTCATTACAGAATTCTTTTTTTCTCTATGCTCTTAGAACAAGAAAATGTATCTCAGAGAATATATATTATTTTGTGGGTTTTGATCACTGTTGGCAATAATTAATAACAGCAGGAATTTATGGGGAGAAACATTTGACAGTTGTGCAATAAATGGTTTACTGATCACACATACCCCCCTTACTGCAAATTTACTATTGGGATAGAATATCTAAATGTACTGTTGAGAGCATCTTTTATAGTTGTGTATCATTTTCTTACATATAGTTATGTATCATTAGGAGATCACTTTTCAAAATGTAATCTTTATGATTTTTCTCTGAGCTTCAGAGCTGTCAATAAAGCCCCCAGAATGCATTTGCATTATTTTCTCTTTTAAAATATAAATCTCTGATAAATATTACTGTGTTTCTTTTCTTTTTTCCTTTTTTTTCCCCCTAGCAACTCTAAGGTGGTAAATAACTGATGCTCTCTGCTAATTTCATTTCAAAGCAGCATAACCTTTCTCTGTTTCATTACTAATTCTTCTGGGTGTGTATTTCTTATCTTTTATTAATCACAAATAACTTTCTTAGATTTACAGCTTTGTAATTGGTCTCCAAGTAATATATTCAGGTGGATTTGAAAATTGGTACAGAAACACAAGAGAGCTATGTATTTAAAAACTACTGAATATCTGGCTTCTGCATTCTCAGTGTTTGGTCTCCTTCTCTGCAAATTCTTATGTATTTTGTACATGACATATAAAGTGGTAGAGAGATTTAAACTCAACATTCAAGTCAGCCAAGGGAGACATATTGTTAGACAACCTTTCTGGAAAAATAATTAATTTTAAGGAAAATACTTATTTATGCACATAAAACAAAAATGTCTGAACCAAAATTCATCCATATTCTCTTTTCCTGTAAAGGAAAATACTGTAAAGGAAACCTCATTGATTTTTTTGGTTTTGGCAATAATGCAAAACCACAAATGGTGCTGGCAATTCTTAAGTGTACCTTGAGAGTTATATGTAGTGTATTTCCCTTCCTTTTGCAGTACATAATTAATTATTGTCAGAAAAAATTGATCAGGATTCTGGTTTAATTTCTACATGGGTCTTTTTGTTTATGTGTGCTCTTTAAAGATTCAAAAATCAAACTTCTTAAGCATTAGCTGAGATGTTCAGTTTTATCCAGACTCCCCAGAGGGAGTGTGGGAAGTAATAATTCATTGTAGGTGACGCACAAATAGAATACTATTAATTTCTTGTAATTTTAGCTATCTTAGAATTATGCAGATTGTCTAGTTGTGTAAGCTCCTTCCATAGTCAGCTGCGAGAGACAAGTATGTCCAGAGGATTTTAGCTAATCACCTGAAATACCTGGTGTAAAATCTCTTTGTGATGACTTGCTTTTCAGATACAACTAAATTTACACTTTATTCTCGAACATCTGATGAAATCTGCCAAAGACAAACTATCAGGAAGCAAGTCACATTTCATTGCTATTGTTGCATTTAAAAATGTTTTAGCCAAAGCAATAAAATTAACTTTTCCTTTCCTTTGTTTTTTTTTTTTTCTTTTTCCCTGAAAGAACATTACTCTTAATTAAATGTTAAATAAGCTATGGATTGCCTCTGCTCTCTGGGAACAACAATAAGAAAACAACAACAACAACAAAACAAAACAAAACAAAACAAAACAAAAAAAGGAAAAGAATGAGACTAAGAGAAACTGAAAGTGAGCAGACCACAGATTTTTTTTCTTGTGAATAGTCAGGTGTTCCTTCAATAAACCAGACGACATGCATTAAGAAGAAACAGCTTTTGTTTCTTTATTCCATCATCCAAAATATTATATATAGTTTGTCATATCTGAAGAATATTTATCAACATTTCTTTCAAAGATCACAAGGAGTCAAAACTCCCTAAACCATTTACTGATTTATTTGCTAGTCTTCTCACTTAGAATTTTCATCTCTTGGTGCCTATCATAAACTTTGGCATCTCCAACAGAAGCATATTTTAATGAACCAATTTCTGCAAGCAGTTTAAAATAAGTACTTAATGCATAGTGTAGCTTTTCACTTAATGGCTTCTGGGAAAAGTCATTACTTCCTTTTGATCCAACTGAGTTTAATATGTAGTCAAATGACTAGCACAAAATTTTTACAGTGAGTAGACCTGACACGTTCATCTCATTCTCCTTCATAATATAAACTGGCATTTTTCCATATTTGATATTTTTAATTCTCTAAGACTAATAAAAGTATTTATTTTAAATATCTACCTTATATATTCAAATATGAATCCTTCCTTTCTTCCTAGCAGAAAGAAATATTTCTGGTTTGTTCAGCTTTTTTACCTTGACAGAAATATACCAAACATCTTACCAGGTTTATTTTCATGAGTATTTGGCACTGTTGAATTAATGCAGTAGAAAACCCAGAAGTGAGCCTAGACATGAAGAGATGATAAAGCAGTGAATAAAAACAACTACATTATTCTCTTGTCAATGTAAGACAGTGAAAATATGAAGTGGCAGGCACAGACCACTATGGCATTGTCATATATAATTGCTTGCAGGAAATACTTAATTTTTAAATATCAAAAGTTCCCCCCTAATTAACTTAAACAGGCTAAAGACAAGAGTAAGGATTCTGACCAGCTTGTTTGTTTTTTTGTTTTTGTTTTGTTTTGTTTTTTGTTTTGTTTTTTGTTTTTTAACCTGTTTCACACAATACACACCCGAAAACTAATATTTTACGTATTGTCTGTTGCAGTCTTTTTCACCAACTGATCAGCTGCCAGATCCTCAAATCCAGCCACTGGCTCACTTCTTTGCAAAAGGATGAGAGAAGTAGATGAAAAAGTTCATGGGGTGGCATAAAGGTAGAAAGATCATTTACCAATTTCCATCACAGGCAACACAGATTTGACATGGGGGGAAAAAAATTAATGTCAATTAACATAGATTTGGGTGGTGAGAAAAAAAAAGACAAAAAATTAAAACACCTTCCTGTCACCCTCACCCTTTTTATGGAACTTTACTCATTTTTTCCCATGTCCTCAATCTCCTTCTCTGCTTCTGCTGCTTCCCAAGTAGCATATGAAGGATAAGAGATGCTGGATTATGGTTAATTTGTAACATTTCCTCTCTGTCCTTCCTTCCTCCTCCTACTTTCCCCTTGCTCTGAGGTGGGTCTTTCCAACGAATTGCAGTCTTTGGGGATGAGTCCTCTCCATCATGGGTTCTCTGCATGGACTGCAGTTACTGTCAGAAATTTGCTCCAGAATGGGCTCTTCACGGACTACAATGTGATTATTTCTTTCGGTGTGGTCCTCTCCATGCATTGGAAAGAAATACCTGCTCCACTTTGGTCCTCTCCGTGGGCTGCTGGAGAATATCTACATTTCTCAGAGTGCTTCCACTGTCTCCTCTTCCTCTTACCTTGCTGTTCATAGGGTTGTTTCTCTGGTTGCTGAGCAGCATTTTTCCTTTTTTTTTTAGTTGCACTGTAATAGAAATGTGCCAGCTTGACTGTGACATTCAGCTGTGCCATGCAGTGGGTCCATTGGAGCCCTTTGGAACTGCCTGTGTTTAGCACTGGTCATGTCCTGATCTCTTCTCAAAAAACCCACCCCTGCAGCTCTCTCCAGTTACTAAAACCTTGTTACATAATGTAAACCAAATATATCAAAATATTGACAAACATTTTTTATCACACAAGAAAATGCTCTCTGTATAATGGAAAACCTGTACTGGAACAGTGTTCAGCTCTACCAAATAGTGTATTTGGAAAACCTAATCTTAGCTTTCAGTGTTAACCACACACTGCAACCTCATGGCCACTAAAGACCACTGAAGAGAAACAGAAGATAACCCAGCATGCTGGTCCTATAAAACCTCTGAAAACTGTGCACTTCTAATGAAGAGAAAGGAAACCAAGTAATACAGACAGGTGGTACACACTGTTCAGGCATGTACAGAAGAAACACCAGCTTTGAATTCATGAAATTAAAAGGCTATTCTTAATTTGAAATTATAAGGCTAAATAAATTTTGACTCATTAGACAAAGTGAAATTACTTGAATTGTTTTTAAACACTATCTGATAGATAGGCATAGTTATGAAGAGAAGACTGTACACTATATGACATCAATAATAATTTCCTGGTGAAAGCACCCAGAGATATAATTTACTAAGTTAATGTGAAAAATACTCAGCTTCTAATTAATATTACTGCTTAGATAACTAAGCAAATAAGATCACACAAATAACCAAAATTTTTATATATCATTTTGTTCTTGTATTTTCTGTCGTGCACTCTCTTCATCTGCATCTGTCACAGGTCACAGATTCTTAGTGTTTACAACGCTAGAATTTCCTTTTTAAATGTGAAATTTTCATTTGAACATGAGTAGCAACTTCCTGATGTTTAACCTTTAATTCTTTGCTCTTTTCATTCCAGTCACCTAACAAATACAGTAGTCATTTTTGTTCTACTGCTGAGTAAAACATACTTTCTGACATATCAAACTTGTTTTTTCAAATTTGTCCATTAGTGGTCTGAATCTAACAACCGTGCAACACATTGACTCATTTCACTTCCTTAAATATCAGATCTGACTGCCTTATTATTTGTAAATTATAATTTCACAATAAAGAAAACATGACACAAGTGTTTGCAGTCTGCAAAATTTGCAGTCAAATTCCATCACTCTTCAGTAAATACTTTGCCGTCCAGAAAAGAATATAATTGTAAGTGGTACTCTTTCTGAGGTAGAAAGTATTGTAATTGCACTAACTGAATTTGAATAGGATAAACTGCAAGACCCCATTCCAATACATTTTTTTCTTCTTACAGGTTTTCTATAGGATTTACAAATCCTGTCCAGTAAAGGACTGAATTAAGTGTCCAGAATGTTGTTCCAAATTTAAAAGTATTGTCAAAATTGTCTTACATATTACTAATGAAGAATTAATCCTCTTACAACGAGTCAATACTTTAATGTATTCTAATGCTCAGTAAAATGCCAAATAAAATTAATAGAAGGTAGGGAATTAGTAGTAGTAATAGCAGTAGTAGTAGTAGTATTAATCATCATCATATCTTCATTATCATCATTATCATTGATACTGTTATTATACGAAGAACAAATCTACCTAGATGATGTATTTAAAATAAGGAACCTTTGTAGGTTTTAAGGTTTTCTTGTTTATCATATGGACAATTTAGCCTCCTTAGAATATTTTTATTCTCAGACTATGACAATGATTTTTCGTATATCACAAAAAAAGTTATGCTGAAATAACAAATTAAAAAATTACAAAATCATGAAATCATAGACAAATGGGATCTAGTCCACCCTCCCCTCCAATAATCAGGGAAATCTTCCACTAGACCAGGTTGCTCAAAGCTCCATCCAACCTGGCCTTGAAAGCTTCCAATAACAGGCACCCCCAGCTTCTCTGAGCTACCTGTTCCAATGTTTCACCATACTCATGGTAAAATATTTCTTTCTTATGTCTACTCTCAATCAACCTTCTTTGAGTTTCAATCTGTTATCCCTTGCCCTATCACTATCGGTCCCTCTAAAAAGTATTTATTCCCCATTATTCTTATAAGCCCACTGTAGGCACTGGGAGGCTGCTCTAAGGTCTGCCTGGAGCCTTCTCTTCTCTAGCTTTCATAAGCCAAATTTTCTCAACCTTTTTCACAGAAGGATGACTAGAGGATGGGCTTGCACCCTATGTATAGAGAAGGAGTCTGGCAGGTGGAAGATACCGATGACAAGGTCTCTAAGTGCCTTGAATTTACACTCTTAATATAAGCTGAAGCCTGTAACAGTGCATCTGTTTTCTTCTCATTTTCAGATGGATCAATAGATAGACAGGAAGATAATAGATAAACAGAAAAGACATCTATTGTATGTGCAAATCCCATCACTATTTTGCTGTCATTTTTGTCTCATGCACTATTAAACTGAGCAATCATTTCTTAACCCTGATTGGTTTGAAGACAAATCCTGAAAGCAAACTCCACTTGTTAGAAAATCAAAGACTTGAGGAATATCAGAAAATAATTTTACCCTCTTTGCAGAATGAGATGTATCATTTTCAATAGCACATAGTGCTGTCATACAAATGTTTGAGAAGTATAAGCTTATAATGAACAGTGAGAAAAAGAGAAATACCTTCCATTAAGAAGATACCACAATTCCAGAACACTGTTGATCATTATCAGATACAAGACCTTCTGTCAAAATGTTGCTGTTTCTACTGAAAATTTTTCAAAGTTCTTGGTACTTTTATTCATGTGTCTGCTTAAATTGTCTCCAGTCTTTAGTCAAGGGATGGAACGGCTATAGTTGTGATTTTTTTTAAACTTGGATCAATTTGGCATGCACAACTGTTATGTTCTTTGGAAGAATTGCAAATGCTGGTGCATCTAACTTACCTCTTTATAATGGAGAACTTTATTGCACTTGCTAAGACAAAATTCTCATTTATATCCTGAAACAAGGGAGGGCTGACAAAGTGTAAGCAAAAAAAAGGCAATGATAAAATTATAAAATAAAGATAATTACATCTGGCAGCACATGAAAGGAAATAAAGAATTACAAAATAACTCAGGATGATAGGTAAAATTGGAGTTCATCTAGGACTGTAGAAATAGTGTTTAGTGCTAGCTAAATGTTAGTCAGTTTAATGATACCGGAAAACAAATGACAGATTTAATTAAGGAATGAATTAACAAAGGTGCTTAACTTGAAAAATAAGATAATTATTTATTGGAGTCTATTTTGAGAGAGTATTTTACAAAAGAATTTAGATAAATACAAAAAAGAATAACACGAAAAAATTTCTATGTGATTTCCTTAGGTTAAGAAAACCTAAAACTAAAGGATCAAAATATGAAGAAATTTCATCTTGTAAGATAATTATCATAAAGAAGAAGAGATTCAATCTTTTCCATCCACTGGAAAGCAACAAGAAAATCCCTTAATATGCAGCACAGGATATTAAGATGTTAGGACTCTATTTCCCCAGTTTCACAAATACATAGGTAATTAAAATATTATATAAGTTCATTTAAGAAGTTAATGCTTCTTATAACTCTATTCAACTAAGAAGTGAATTATATGGATTAGAACAAAGAAATTTTAAAATGGCTATTTATAAACACAGCTATATTTCCCTGAATTTCAGCTGTCTAGAAGGCAATACTGTAAGAGAATTGCATAGAATTTCTTGAGACTAAGTGAAAAATACGTTTAAATGGGCAAAATTAACTTTATAAGAGAACTTTTTGTCTCTGTTACCTAAAGATAACTGCTTCCTTTATGGTATATATATATTTTTTCTCTCTGTTTATTTTTAATTGTAGTATTTGTTAGTTTGTAGATTAATATTACAGAACAAACGGAAGACAAAGTAATTTTAAAATTTGTGTTCCACTTCTCAGACATTCTAAATTGGTAAATTTAGAAATATCTTCATTTGGGCTTGATCACAGGATCCTGATTTTCAGTAGACCCATTAAAAATCAGTATCCATAAAATAAGACCATGCAGTAGTTGCAACTTCTTTTCTGGAGTTTGTTTTGGCTAACTGTATGTATCTAAATGATGTTTCCATGTTCCCTAATATTGCATTTATATTATTTATTTGAAATCACAGTACTGAAAACTGGGGGTTTGGTTTTTTTTTTTTTAAGTTTCTGTTACTATTCTGATATGAAGTACTTCTCCTAATCAGAAACAAGAGCAAAGTCTTTGTATTTTATTTCTAATAGCCCAATTGTCCAAGAAAATTAAAAGCCAAAGAGAGTGTTCTGATTTCATGGCTATTTTCATTAATTTTAAAAGATTATTTGATACTGTTTTCTTTCTAAATATTTGTTGCAAACTCAATGAAGGTAGGCACTACTAAAAATTTCTAACTGAAAATCAAGACCTATTATCTTTCCAGGTCTTTATTGGAGTTGAGTAAATGTTCTGCATAACTACCACCTACTGAATTGGCAGCTCAGTCAAGACCACTTTAGATGTTCAAATTCCATAAAAGTTATCTGAATCTTAGCCAGTGCCCCCAAGCAACTCATAGAAGCCAGAATTGGGAGATAGATTAAATAAACAAATTTTCCACAGATGAAACCATGCTTCTACTTTTTTATTCAGATTTTCATCCTCCCTAAGAAAATTATCAGCAACTCTTGGGCAAATGAATTATTAAATAACTTTTAATAAAAACTAGATTATTTTGCTCATATATAGTTTAAGGGTTTTTTTAATTTAGAAACTTGTTTCCACATATATAACATTTTTAACTTCACTGGAATAAAGAAAAATATACTTAAAATCTTAGCCATATTATTTAATTGAATTTTTTTAAGCAGAGGATAGACAATGGGCAGTTGGATGAAAGGATAAAAGAACTGCCTTTGTACCTTTGATACAGCAGAAGAATTTCATAGCTTGACTTGCATTATAATGGGGCAATGTGAGAGAAAAAGTATTTTGTTTTCTATCCGATGGGAATGACCTTTTATGGAAAGCAAAATTCATATGCCACAGGTTTCAGCCTGAAGACGTTTATTTTAATTATGATTATGAGGGAACACAGAGCTAGGAGTTCACTGTCAATTTAATCAGTGACTTGATAGCTGATTTATCCAAGCTGCTACCAGAGTTGAACAAGGAGAAACCCAATCACACCAAGGCACGTATGGGAGTCTTCTGAGACTCAGTGCTCTATGTCAGTGCAAGGCCTCTAAGTAATAATGGAAACATCATATTTACTCAGTCATACCTTGCAATGCTGCTTGATATTCATAGCTAAGCAGAATTGATCCTTGTTCATAATTGTAGGTGTAGAAGAAGAGATTACAGGCAACCTTGCCCCTGCTAAGTGACAGCTGTACTGATTACCTAAGAATAGCCTTTCCCTTAACGGGTCTCAGCTGTGACTAATAAAAATAAGTGAGATAAAAGGGGTGCATGTCATCATTGTCTGTCATTGTCTTGGAAGCACAGGACCTAGAAGAGGTAAAAGAGCCTTGGTAGATTGATGGTACTGGAGGAATGCTGTGAGGTCAGTCTGGGTCTGTAGTCAGACCCTGCAGTGAGTGTTTACAGTCAGTCAAGTGAGGCAAAAGCTTGTGGTCAGAGTCTGCAAACTAATACTTGTAGTCATATTCCAGCAAGAAATGACCTGCCTTCAAAGTTTGCTAAGGAAACCTACGGTGGGAGTTTGCTGCAGTAGAAGTCTGTGATTAGCTGGAGTCAAGATGGCTAATCCATAGTAGGGATAAACTGTGACCCTTTTTGTGCTAGTAAATGAAAGTCTGTGCTTTGGCTCATTTCTACCTCTAATGAGAGGTCAGCTGCAGCAGATAATAAGAGCAATAATCAGATCTAGAGAATGAGAATATGGGACTGTTTCTGGGGGAGTTTTTAACATTGTAAGTATTTCTATGTCTGGTGTTACTTATGAGTGTTGTAGGCCTCTTACTATCAGTCTATAAGTCTACCCAGATGCATTTACTAAACAGACTTACAGTTACTTAATTAAAATAAGAGTGTCCCAAGCTCCATAAATACTTTAGTATTTTTTACTACTTCAGTGAAAGTTTCATTATTAAAAATAATTATAGAATTAATATTCCTCATGGCTTTTGGTAAATTTAAATCACCTGGAGTGTAGGAGAGACCTTAAATAACCTGTTCACATCCTCTGAAGCTGTCAGATTAGTGGCTTTCATAAATGCAAAATTTTGTCAAAGTGGATCAAGTAAGTAAGCAAGAAAAACGACAAGAATTTCTTTTTTTGTTTTGCAGGATACTGTTGAATAAACAAAATATATTAAATATTGAAAAAAAGCAGTAGGTATATATTTTATGGTAAACATTCTTTGGTCAGGTGTTTTTTAGGGGGGTGGGTTTTTTATTTTGGTCACAAAGTCTGCAGAAATAATAATTTTTAAATAAGGAAAATACACCTGGCATTACTTTTAGATGCATATAATTCTAGTTAGAAAACAGTGTGAGACGTCCAGGAAAAAAAATTACAGGGATGTTGTGAACCATAAATATATACATGCATATTTGCTTTTTGTCACTTGAGAGAAGACCAACGTGAATGTGGTATAATTCCGAGGGGTATTTTTACAGTCTCAGAGATAACAACTATAAGCTAACAATCCATGAGTGCCTGAGCCAGGCTGTTATTGCTCATGATGAAAAGGCCTACTCAATAAGTAACTTGTAGTTATTTACCTGGTAGGGCAGGTTACCTGCCCTAGTAAGTAACTTCGTATATCAAAAACATACCAGGTTGAGTTTGCAGTTTTTAATATTAATCTCTCTAAATATTGACTAATCTATAAAAGGAACACAGGTGTTTTTAAACCAATGTTCGTTATTATTGAAGGAATGCTATCCTCTTTCAGCGGTTTCATTAATTGATTAGAAACTTTTTTTATATCAATAATTTAAACATCTAAAGAAAGCAGACTGAAATATATAAGGCAACTGAATTTAAACTTGTAATGTCATCGACTCAAACTTATTTGTTGCTTAAACAAAGAGATGGAAAATATTCAGGTGTCTAATAAGCTTCTTGCTCTTAGAGAAGAAGTCTCTCAAATATTGAGACGTGGTCTCGGCACAGAAAGGAGGTGTATCAGTGCTTTAGTCAGTGCCAATACTGTAACTACATGTTCCAGACTACATTCACGATTGTGCTTTTTCTTTTTCCACTGAGTTTTCATCTTTTTCCACTGAGTTTTCAATCTTTGTTTGTATTCAGTAATACAGATTAAACATGAAACATTGCCAGCATGGATTTCTTTATTTAAAAAAAAAAAAAAGGATGTGAATCCAATCTGACAGGAAAAAAAATAATTAATTTTTCCTACTACCTGGATCAGGGTTTTAATTATCATATTATGAAACGTTTGCTGTTGTCCTTTGCCAGCAAGTCCGGAGAGTTCATTGTGTAGATCCAAAAATCTTGGTACGACCCTTGATTCAATGAATAGTTTTAGTTTTTGAATCACTGCTTCAGAGACTTTAATCTTTCAGGGCTGCGTAGTAAAGCTGATGGCTTTCATCTGCTCCTTTTCCAAAAAGAATAATGGATCAAAACCTAGAATAAGATGCCTTGTATGGCTAAAAGTGGAAGAATGCTGAAGATGTAGGCAAGGAGATCAGTACAGTGATAACCCAGACATAGTTTATTCTAAAACCCTTCATGCTTTGTTAAGTTTAATATTTCACTTTGTGGAACATTGTTATTTATGTTGTTATGGTCTGTTTAATACAGACTTCAGAAACTCATTAAATTCATCATTAAGTATACAGCATTTATTTAGTTAAAGCGTCTACCTAAGTCAAAAATCAAGTGTGAATTTAAACTTCAATTAATGGAGAAACTAGAATTCTTTGTTGATTATGTTTTTATTTTGTAGGTTTTAATCATGTATAGAAATTGGTGTTCTATCCTCATGGAAGGACAAGACACACTTTCCAACAAAGCATTGTACATAACTTGCAGGAAGCAAATCTGCATGAATCCTTAATTGCTAACATCTATTTGTAATTCTTGTAAATCAAAAAAGTGCATGGCAGTTTTGGTGTTTTGGGTTTTTTTTTTTGACATTTATATGAACATTTAAACTATTGAGATTTGGGGATGTTTTTTCAATACAAACTAAAAAATATTTATAAGGTCACAAGCTTGAAGACTAACTTTTAACTGTGTTTTTTTAAAATTCTCAGGTGATATTTATGACACTTAAGCAATCAATAAAATTTTTCTAAAGCATTCTAGTATCATCAGCTTCTCCAAATTCTCTTCTTAAAAATGTATGGTCTTATTAATCTATCCTTGATGAAGTTTTAATATTGCAGAAGATACAGAGCAAATAATTGTACTTCATTGCACCTAATATTTTTGGTTGAGTTATGCCAAAAGGGTACAAAAATTTACTTGAACCGACTTACTATAATGACAGATTTCTGTTCTTAATAATAAAACAACAGTTTCACACGTTTATAAACATGCTCCATTTCATCAAAAGTAAATGAAAATTATAATTTTCATTACTTGCAAAAAGTTTGGGTATTTTTGTTCCAAAATTGATTGAAATTTGGTGAGTATATGCTTTCTGATTTTGTACAGCACAGATTGGCTCATCCAGAGAATACAGTATGTTGTGATCTTTTCCACAGTGAATTTAATATGTCAAGTGGTTTGGATTAGCCTGTATCCGCTTCCATTTAAGTCAGTACAAATCTAAACTGCATTTATGTGTTCAGAAATGTTAATTTTTATCTGATATCCTGTTCTCTTTGTGGAGAAAACTTGCTGTCCAGGCACCTGTTGCCAATATGTGCATGTGAACGGTGAGAGTGCAGACATGGAAAATGGACCTGTAGCACTGACAGATCTTGGAGGCAGATAAAACACGATTTCCATAGGTATACATAAAGAGAGGAGGAGCAGGACAGAGACAGTAAGATGTCAATCTTAGATTTAAATTGTTTGAAACATGTTTGGTCAGCAGGGAAAAACTTGCATGTTTCATTGCACGTTAAATTGTTGCCAAAAGAAGTATTTCTTTTATTTGAGTAATCTGTAAATTTTTAACAAGTTAAAACCAAACTCAGCTGAGAAGTTGCTCTGTTGACTCTACATTAGATTGCCACCATTTTTGGATGTGGTTTTATGTTGTTTACACCTCTCAAAAGTTGCAAATTGTTATGATGTTCATATTTTTCACCACTGAAGCAGAAGAGAAAATAGAAGCTTCATGCAATCAAAAAAAGGCATTCTTCAGCAGTACTCTTGTTCCTTTTGCAACGGAAATGCAAGCATACATAAGGCACAATAGAAAAAAGCAAAAAGCCCTTAAT
The DNA here is from genome assembly GCF_052056855.1 of Sturnus vulgaris. Classification (NCBI taxonomy): domain Eukaryota; kingdom Metazoa; phylum Chordata; class Aves; order Passeriformes; family Sturnidae; genus Sturnus; species Sturnus vulgaris. Next base: position 76,266,407 of record NC_142244.1, read on the forward strand.
GTAGTCCATAATTCATTGCCACAATCAAAATACTTATTTCTTTTATAAGCAATTGCTAGCCCTTTTCACAGTTGACTACTATTTTATGCAGGCAATTATAGAGGCACAAGGACATACTGAGACAGAAAAGAAAATTTTCACACATAAACCCTAAAATACATTTAATTACCAAAAATGGCAGGTAAGAAATTTGAGGTGTCATTACTGTTTGTTATATAGAAAGTTATTAAATCCTAGGTTTACAAAGTTGTTTTTTTTTTAGATAAATTGATTGCTCACTACATTAATAGAATGACGTTTGATTTCCTGAATAGGGAATTCAGAAAAGGGCTTTTATGCTAAATACTTGTATATTTTCAGACTAAATAGCTCTGGAATGCAAATGTACTTCTAAAAATTGCAAAACAGCTACCTGCACCACCATCCTGCATATTTATTAGTGGAACCGTAAAGCAACATACCATAGTAAACTTATATTTGTATAGTAAAATCTCAAAGTTCTATTTGCAATTTAAATTGCCTTAACTAGAATGTTAAAATTGCTTGAACTTTTTTCCTCTCTGATACAATAGTGAATAAAGAGTCATCTATGCTAGACAATTTATATTCACATTTTAACTTTTTATGCAAAGGAAAAAGCATGAAATACTTTTCAAGAAAAGTTTTTACATAGGAGCTTACAACATATTTCTTGACGTCAGAATCCAATTGTACTTTGTTAGTCAGTCTACCACAAGAAATCATAGTGGATTATAGCGTGAGCTGCCTGAGTATCCCCTAACATTCTGCAACTTCTGCCTGTCTCCTCAGTGAAGATGAAGTCTACATCATACAAACTGATAAAGCCATTTTGAAAACAGTACCAAATTGGGGTTTAACTTGATCAGAAAAAAATATGTGGCTCTAATGCAAACATGCAATAATATAGTAATATTTTCTAAAAGTCACATTTCCTCTTAGCAGTTACTTACCTTTAGGCATGGCTTCAGATAGGAATGAACTGTCAGACATGACTGTCTGACAAGAAAGAGGTATAAAAAAAAGCTGCTTTTTTTTTTTTTTTTTTATTCACTACTGACTTCACTGGTGTCTGTTATGAATTTTCATTGTAGAGTCCATTATAATTGGAATTCCAGAAATATATCGAGGAATATATTTAGAATAAAATACTACTGTAAGGCTGGAAGTTCAATAGTATAAAGCAGGAAAACTGTTGGTTTAATTTGGGCAAATAAACCTATGATTTAACTCTTACCGCTCATGCAGTTTGATTCAAGTTTAATTGCATTTGAACTACTGCCATCCAACTCAGATATCATCTTTACTATATTTATATACTAAGAGATAAGTTCATCCCTCTTGCTCGGAAGCATAGAATTTTGAAAGTCTTTATTATCTCCAGTCAAACATGAGCAAAAAACAAAAATAAGAATGTGTTTCTATGTAATAATTTGATCTTTTTGGTCTCTTTTTAAGTTCTTTGTTCTTGGGCTGCTTTTAAGTTATTAGGCTGCTACTGCAAACAGCCTTAATTCCAGTAAAGTACTGACTAAAAACCTTGAACACAGAGTAAATAGAGAAGTCCATGTTTTTCACCACTGAAACAGAAAAGATAATAGAAGCTTCATGAAATCAAAGGCTGATGACATGCCTTTCATTTACAGTGATGAAAATAATCAACATAAAACGCTTGAGATGCACATTTACTGGATTTTCTTTTCTGACTTTGACTCATGCTAATTTTTAAAAAAGTTACTTTTTTCTCCTATGTTTTAAAATATCAAAAGAAAACAAAAGCAAAAACAAGCCAAAGCAAAAACAAACCAATCACATGAGAAAAAAACTGCACACAATGTTTCTGATTCAAGTTATGCTGGAATTAATTAGGCCTCAGGCTGACTTCTGTTATACCTGCATAGTTTTTGGAAGAATGTGCTTTACACTACCCCACTTGTCTGCAAAACATGGACTAGCCTGATAACAAATGGAATCAGAAATAAAGAAAAGGATCATACTCTTTTCTCCTCTAGTTTTTTTTTCCTCTTCTCTCCACCCTCCTCTCCTCAGTGTAGCTCTTGACAGTGGGAATAAGGATGAGGTTCATTTCACATATCTTAACTCATCTAGCATAAATCATTCTATTTTTCCCTGAAATTAATGAAGAACTGTTGACAACTCTACAGGTGAGTCATTGCACCTTTCCAGCAGCTTATCTTCATACCAGATGAATCACCTTCCTGATTTCCTCTTTTAAGGGACTACAGAAAATTCTGCTCCAATTCTTCTTTTGTATAAAAAATACTTCTATTTAGATCATATAAGCCCTAGCCAAGCAAGGAATTTCTTGGTGATTTTACTTCCATAGTAAGTTATTTACTCCTGTGTTTGCTGCTTAAATGTTACATGGATTAGACAATATCTTTAGTTTGATCATTCAAGATAGATTTATTACAGATGCTATGTTCTATTTCATATTGATATATAAAATCAACTTCATTTTATTTCAGCAGAAATACAAAATAACAGAAGATAAATCCACTAAGAAGTATGCAGTGCAAACACAATTAATTTTTGTACTTAGAATTATATGTACCTCAAAATTCAACTCTACTTTTCACTATTATTCACAGAATATGGTTAAATTTCTCAGGATTCACCTGTTCCTTAACAAATCCCTACTAAAAAATTACTTAACAGTTTTTTAAATGGTTGATTATATAAATGGAAATTTGGTAAATATAAAACCAAAATAAAACTGTAATGCTTTTGGCATATTAGACATGAATTCTTTAGAGATGAAAGAGATAAGTGAATCCAAAATCAGTTTCAAAATGTCTGATTTCTTTGTGTGCTGATAAATTGTTTTAAGTATTCCAACTGGACTTGCTAGTGTTTTCCTTCCTTAGGCCAGGGCTTTTTAATTTCATTATAGTCCTGTCAGTCTATTCTTTCAGCCTGTCTAGGTATCTTTTTTGCTTACTCCACTCCCAAGTCTGGAATAATTTGTAAATTATATTTTAAATATTCCCAGCATGGGGAGTACATAGACCTTTTGGAGCAAATCCAGAGGAGGGATTAAAAGGGATGAAACACTCCTGTGAGGAAAAGCTGAGAGAATTGGGACTGTCCTGCTGGGAGAAGAGGTTTTAGGGTGATCCTATGGCAGCCCAAAGAGGACCTACAAGATTAGATATTAGGAAGAAATTCATTCCTGTGAGGGCAATGGGGCACAGGAATAAGTTGCCAGAGAAGTTGTGGGTACCCAATCCCTGGAAGTGTTCAGTGCCAGGCTGGATGGGACTTTGAGCAACCTGGGTTCATGGGAGGTGTCCCTGCCTGCAGCAGATGGATTAGAACCAGATGATCATTTATGTCTGTTCTAGCCCAAACCATTCTATTCTCTTATATTTCTATAGTTCAGAAAAGTAAAAGGCTGAAGACAATAAGAATGGTAAAAATCTCAAAATATGGTAGATTTGGATTTTTGCAGGCTTTTATTATTCCTTTATACTAGAAGAGATTCTGGGATTTATTTACTTGTTTCATATTAATTAAAGTTTTATATGATGGCTTGATGCGGAAGTACATTAACAGACTTTAAATACCCATCTAGATTATTTGATATATGAATCATATACTTGATATAAAGTATAAAAGAGGTGCAAGCAGAATATATTTTTGCTCCTATTAAAACAAATTAACAAAATAAAGCAAACAAACCAACATTTATTTTAACATATTTTTAGACAAATTCCAGAAAAAAACGAATTCTTGTTTAATTTATCCCAATTTTAAGAATTATAAAGAACTTGCATTACAATATTTTGCATGCCTACAGTCACACAGCTGGTAACATATTATACATTCTAAAAATACAGACTACCAGTTAGTATTTCCTTCCTTAGCAAAGAGAGAAGTTTGATTAGATTTTTGATCAAACAACATCTTTAAATTCTTTTAAAGAAATATGGCACAGCATTCCTGTGATTATGACAAATACTAGAAATAAGCAAGACAAAGACATAACAGCTGGAGGCAGATTCAATTAACTATCTCTCCTCTTTAATGTCATAGATTTTATTTTTGTCTTATCTTTTAATTCATGTACTAATGTCTTCTCAAACCTTGTCTTTCACTAGTCTTCATTTAATAGTTCTAATGAGACAGCTCAAATCATTAATTCCATTTTAGCAGCAATTCAAATAGTCTATTTTAATTTATACAATTCCACCATTATTAGTAAAGGCTAAAGAAAACATTGAAAATCTCATTGAAAATATAATTTTTAAAATGATGACTCTAAAGTTCTATTTTAATTAATAGATGTCTATGATTATCTTTTAATATGTGTCCTGGACAAATTTTATTAATGAAAGACTGTAAAAGGGCTCAGATGAGACAATTTCAGTGCTCTTTTTCATACATTTCGATAGACATGAATTCATATTGTAGAAAATAAGATGCCCTGTTTCTTGTCAGTGAAAGCTAGAATAGATATATCTGCTAAAACTTTAATTTTAGCAAAGAAATTTGAAACCTACTCTGACCTCGTGGCCAAATAATGCAGAAAGACTTTTCCTATGCACCAGTACCCTCTGATTTGCACCTGGAGGTAACAGTGCTTAGAGAAAGGACAGCACTGGGAGAAGTCATGGGGGAAAAATAAAGGTTCTTTGGACATGCTACTTTTCTATGAGAATTGTCAGCGAGGTGCTCCATGAAGGCCGAGGAAGCTCAGATCAGATTTACGGCCACTAATTCTTTTCTTCACACAAGGATAATTCTTTAATATTTCATAGGACCATATTTGTTCAGCTGGGGCTGCATAGAGATTTCGCCAAAACATTGCCCTCAATTTCATCTTTTTAATTATCTAGGGTAGATTTTTCTCACTAAAAATTTTGATTACATTCTCATCAGTCTGATGTGTTTGATTTCACTAGATATACAAAGTGACAGCGTTCTTAGTTTCCTAGAGAAATAATATTTTGTGTAAGCAATGAAACTAAATTCAAACATTAAATATTGCAATCTGGACTGGAGTTAGACACCTCCCAACCTTGAGATATTTTTCTATTTTTCCTCTCTATCATATTTCCAAGTTAAAAAAATATCTGTTTTTCAGGTTGTCAAATGCATAATTGGATCAAAAGTAAACAAATCTGATATGCATATTGGATATTCATTTAGTATTGTGAAATCCTCACTGCACCAAAAAAAAACCAAAATTTAGACTAATAAAGGAACTATAGCACTTGAAAAAGAATCAGTTCAGGTAAAGAAAAAAATTGGTGCATGGAGATAAAACATGTACATCTTATTTTAGTTTATACTTCCACTTTTTTTTTTTTTAACTTAAAAGTAGGATAAATAGCTGGAGTAAAGGGGAATATTATAATTACTGTATATAGTTTTCTCTTAAATTGTGTATCTGTATCAAATACAGAGTCATTATTGCCCTAAGAGTTTCAGATTATATTGAAAGCAAAACACCTTCTCCCAGCCCTCTTCTATCCAGGCTCCACTTCAGTCCTGATACTGATACCACATTAAAGCAGCCCAGAGAAATGGGGGGCTGTGGTCAGTACATAGCTGTTCCTGTCTGCCATTCTTTATTCCTCCTAGTTCTCCCCTGCTCCATCGTGTGCTCTTCCCACCTGCTGCAATGTGGAGGTTGTGGGGACCTTCATGGGCTGCAGTGTATACATCTGCTGTGACATTTCCCTGCAGCCAACTTTTCCTCCTGAATATATATATTTTTTCACACTCCCCTCTCACATTTACCCTTTCCTAAATATGTTTTCAAAGCACAGCCACCATCATGATTGACAGGCTGAGCTCTGTCCTGTGTCGAGTCTGGCTCGAGATGTCTCCCTCTGTCCACAAGTATAAACTGGGAGAGGATGGGCTGGAGAGCAGCGCTGCAGAAAGGGATCTGGCAGTGCTATTGGCAGCAGGATCAGTGTGAGCCAGCTCTGTGTCCTGGCATCCAAGAGGTCAATCCACATCCTGGGGTGCATCAAAAGCAGCATCACCAGCCTGTCAAAACTGGTGGTTGTCTCTCTGTAACCTCACTGCTGTGGCCTCACCTCGACTGCATTATGCAGTTCTGTGCTCCAAGATTTAGGAAGGATATGAAGTTTCTTGAATGAGGCCAGGGTAGGGCAGCAAAAATGGTAGAAGGGATGGAAAAAATGTCCCATGAGGAGTAGATGAGACTTTGGACTTGTCTGCTTTGGAAAGAACAAGCCTGAGGGGAAACCTCATGGCTCTCTAGAGCTTCCTGAGGAGGGGAAGTGGAAAGGGAGGTGTTGATCTCTTCTCTCTCGGATCCAGTGGTAGGACACATGAGAATGGTTCAGAGCTGCACGAGGGGGGATTGAGGCTGGACATTAGCATGAATTTGTTAACTGAGAGGCTGGTCAAGCAATGGTACAGGCTCCCTAGAGAGATGAATGAAGCCTGTAGGTGTTTAAGAGGTATTTGGACAATGCGCTTTAACTTCTGGTAAGTCATGAAGTGGTCAGGCAGTTAAACTAGATTATTTTTGTAGGTCCCTTCCACCTGAAAATTTCTCTTCCTCTTCTCCTTTTTTTTTTTTTTTTTTTTTTTTTGAGCCAGCTGTGGTATTTTCTCACAGCAGGCAACTCTATCCTCACTATCAAAACCATGCCACATGAGCCCAGTGCAGAAATGTAAAAAATAGAAAATCTAGACTTATAATGACAAGAATAATTCTGTTTCACAGTGGTGTTACTCAACACAGTAATGAACTATTTTGGCAAAATGTTCAGACACCACACAGATTAGCTGTGCTCTGTAAGCTTAAGTCACTGCAAAGGAATTATTAGAACAGTGACAGAACTACCTAGAGATAAAGGATAAAGATAGGATAATTAATCTATCTTAAGCATTTTAATGCATTCCATTTTCACAATGAATAATCCTGTGAAACATCCTCATTATAATAGAGCCCACTCTTCAAGAAACAGGTGCTTAAAAACCAGACACTTGAAACTCCTGATCTAACTAGAAGCAAATAGCTGGGGAATCATAGTATTATGATTTAAAAAATACAAATAACAGACTAAACCATGATGAAAAAAAAATAAAACAACATCTCAGGTGAGGGGAGCAGACAAAAAAATTCAATTTTGGAAGGCTGTTATTATTAAAATGCAAATAATAAAACATATTTTGGCTATACCAATTTCTTAATCTTCTTATTATTCATATCCTGCCATAGTCATATTTGTTTGAGTAGTAAAGTTTTTTTTCAGATAGGTGATTCTTACACTAGACTTAAAATGTCTATCCTTAAGAAAAGCACCCTTTTTACTATGTAATCAAAACCAAATGGAATTTTTATTCTTCTGTATTGTCGAGTTTTTGGGTTTTGCACTGTACCTTGTTTAGCTTTATTTGGAACCGTCCATAATATTTAAAACATGAAATGATATCAAAAATTTTTCATACATCATCTGCTTTAGAATCACTGTTTCAAGAGGTGGCTTGTAGGAAATGGACATGCAAATCTTTTAGATAAATGTACTGCAAGAATCTGGGAGAATTACAAAATAAAACTCATCAAAAACTGAAAGTACAAATTCCACTAAAAAGCTATGCTTCAACTCCTAAATCTCCACAGAAAATTACGTCAGGACTTAGCTTTAACTGGTCCATATTGGAAAGAATTACAAGGACAAGGAGTTTAATTGATTAATATTATGCTACTACAATAATTCATTTACAATAATTCTTGGTATTTCACTTTATTATTCACTTTGGAACATTTATTTTGTGCCCATTTCTGAGACAGATATAAGCATATGATTTGTTGGACAGCTCTATTATACAAAAATTTCATTTGCCTATTAAAATGTCTGAAAATTCATAATTACAACAAAAAAACTGCTAGCATCTGTCAGGTATCTAATAATATCTAATATGAATATACAACCATTACTTGCAGAAGTTAAAAATTCTGACACATTAATAGAAAAAAAGACTTCAGAGTAAACTTTCTCTAAAATCTTGCCTGGGTCTTTGTTGTATTCAAACTTTTAGATTTTCTGCAAAGTGATCTGAAGAAATAAAGGAATCTGCTTTTTTAGAAATTAGAGAAATTTTCCTCTTCATTTTTTCTTACTGTAGTGGGTTGACCCTGGTGGGATGTCAGGTACCTACCAAAGCTTCTCTGTCACTTCCTTCTACAAATGGACAGGAGTGAGAAAATACAAGGGTTCATGGGTTCAAGATAAGGACAGAGATCACTCACCAAACACTTCATGAGCAAAACAAACTCAAGCTTGGGATATGAATTGAATTTATTACTAATAAAATCAGAACTCAATAATGACAAGTAAAATAAATCTTAAAAACACTTTCCCTCCTCCCTTCCCTCCCCTGAGCTCTATCTCCTCTCCCAGTGGCTCAAGGAGACAGGGAGGTATGGTCAGACCATCACTTTATGCTGCCCAGGGAGAGAAGTCATTTCCCTGCTCCACTGTGGTGTCTCTCCCACAGGAGATAGTTCTCCATGAACTTTTCCAACGTTAGTGCATCCCATGGCCAACAGCTCTCCTCAGACTGCTGCAGTGTGGGTCACTCTTCCTTCCAGGACAGGCTGCTCCATTGTGGGTCCCCCACAGAATTACGAGTCCTGACAGGGAAACTGCTCCAGAGTGGGCTCCTCTCTCCACAGGTCTGCAGGTCCCTGCCAGGACCCTGCTGCAGCACAGGCCATCCCCCACGGGGTCACAGCCTCCTCTCAGGCACCCACCTGCTCTGGTGTGGGTCTGTTCCATGGGCTGAGGGTGGATCTCTGCATCCCCATGGCCCTCCATGGGCTGCAGGGAGCCCCTGGAGCACCTCCTGCCCTCCTTCTGCACTGACCCTGGTGTCTGCAGAGCTGTTCCTCTTGCATATTCTCACTCTGCTCTTCTCTGGTCACAATTACAACCATCCAACACCATTTTTTTTCTTTCTTCTTAAATATGTAATCACAAAAGTATTACTATCATTCATGATTGATTGGCTCAGCCCTTGCCCAGCAGTGGGTCCTTTATGGAAACAGCTGGAATTGGCTCTGCCGAGAATGAGGGAAATGTGGGAAACTTCTGACATCTTCTCACAGAAGCCAGACCTATAGCCTCACCTCTACCAACACCTAGCCCACAAACCCAATACACTTATTAAAAACTCAGCTAGGATATATTTAATTAAACAAACTTGAAGTAAAAAGCAAAGCGACAAAAGGCACAATGAACCTAACTATAACTATATAAATATATATGCATGTATGTAGAGATTAGATTATTTCTCTTTGTGAGAAGTCTGATGTGGATGGGTCCAGAACAGCTAAGAGCGTGAGTAGCCTTCCCTCACAGACCTTTCTCTCTTCCCACTTCAAATCCACAAGGCTTCTAAATTCAGGAACATGTTTGAACAGAAACTTGAAGCAGTATCTCTCAGCAATACATCAAAATGAAACAAAACAGAAATTAAAAACGGCATATTAAAAATATATCACCATCACCCACCCTTTAGAATGCAAGACAGTTTTTTCGTTGGCTTGTTTTCCTAGACTTTCGCATTTTTTCTTATAAAAACCCCAGACAATATGCATTTATGAGGGGTTTTTTTTACAGGGATTTCACGTGGCATCTGCCTTAACTTTTTGCTCTTCTCATCAGAGTTGCTGTCATTTGTTTTAGTAATATCATTATTACATTATAAAGAAAATTAAGAAAAACAAAACCATATTGAATATGTATAATAAAAAGCCAACATTGATTACCATCTTATACATTCATTTTTCTGTTCACAGAAAGAGTATTTTACTTTGAATGATAATGTACAGCCTTTAATTCAGTTTCTTCTGTCTTTCACATAGATATATCTTTACGTCCATAAGACCTATCTCTGTGTAGATCTTCTGTGAAAGTGAAAAGCAGGGTTTTGTTTTTTTTTAATTACAAAACCTAAAATTTAAAAAGAATTTTCTAGCTCTGCCTTGGATAAGATATTTTCTTTTTTAAAAAAGTTCATGACTTAATTATGAAAATATAACAATTCACAGTGCTGTAATACCTGTATCTGTCATCTAACTATAGTCATTTCTAGTTAATATAGTCTAGGTATTTATGACTATTATGCACTATTGCCCATATAAAATAATGAGACTGATTATTATTTATTACACACATTAGGCCCTGCGATAATGAATAAAAGACAAATTAAGCTTTCTGCAAATGAAATATTCCTACTTCAATTTTAGTAGAAATGTTGTTTCTAAATTTTTTTTACCATGCAAAGTTAAATATAGAATCCATTATTAAATTAGATCACTGTAATTTTTTGAGGGAAAATGAACGTATGATTCAATGTGTTTGAGACAACAGCAAAATTAGAGACTAATTTCAAAATAAATCATAGTGTAATCCCTGTTTGAGTAAAAGTCATCTCTAGAATGCTGAATCTCTTTACCTATACAAGTTAACTCACACTAACCCTATGGGAGAATATGTAGGACATTCAAGGAAATTAAGATCCTGTTAATTTAAAGTTATCAAGAGAGACTTCCATAATCAAGCAAAAATGTTAGCAGTTCAAACTTTTATATCCTAATTTGTCTGAAACATACAATCTCTGATATTTACTGGAGAATTCCCTCTTTTTCTACATATTATATTGAGATATATTGGGGAATCTATGAGCCATGAACACAACAATTAAATCAGCCAGCTCATTATAGTGATCTGCTTATTAGAAATAAATCAACTTTGTGACTGAGCAAAACTGAAGCAGCAATTCTAGGAAAAGTCGTAAAAAATATGGAATAAAAATTTTAATCTATCCTTGGAGTCTGTTGACAAGTAGCTATATCATAGGAAACATAATTGCACATAAACTTTATTACTTGTTAAAATACATAAATAGATTGATCATTTATCATTTATCACTGTCCCTGTCCTTTTTTTTTTTTTTTTAATGAGGAGACAAAGAGCAGAACCTGAAGCTGAAATTGTGTGGGACATCTTACAGATTCATGATATGTATGTATACAGATGAAATGCTCTCAGAGATGCAAGACACCATTAGACCAAACGGGTAAGATGGAGTGAAGGACAAGTTAAAAGTTAAACATGGCAAACTCCTTCAGAAAAAAATCTTGTACTCTGAGCTTCATTTGCATAGGCTGAATTTGTCTTCCAGGTGGCTAAAGGGTGAGTTCAAGACAGTGTACCTGTGCCTAATATTATCGTGCAGAGGCACTAATTAGAAGAAATTTGTATATGCCTGTAACTGGTCACTTCATACTTGGTATTTTATAACAAATAATTTTGAAAACTTCTTGTCAGCCAACCACTAATAAGAAGCTAAAATTCTTTAAAATCAGGACAGGAAAAACAAAATCTGTTCCACAATTATTTTAATTTTCACTGCCATAATCACAGCAAAAGATCTCTTCCTAAGGCTCATTTTACTACATGAATATTGATTTTTACTTCCTCTTCCATTTCTCCTTCTCCTTCCCCTCCAATCTGTTCTACTTGTAGTGAACTTCATTCACATATACCACTAGAACTGGATACACATAGTCGATGTCTTCTTTATCAGTTCAAAAAGTTAGACTGAAGTTTTTACTTTTAATATTAAATATCAAGTGCAGAATTTTTTAAGTAAGATTTAAATATAAACACCAAATAATTGTGTGAGGAACAATGAAGAAAGCAAAATATTATTTTCGTTTATACAAGCACTTGACAAAATGATGGCAACTGAATCATGCAGACACTATGGAAGTATTAATTGTTCATCTCACTCAAATAATGGGTCTCCATATGAAACATGAAATTTTTTACTGATGCAGCCAGTTTTGCTTTATGTGGTATAAATCTGTGCATATACAGTAATTTATTCCACTACCTCCATGATTTTTAATCATACCTAATCATACATCAAACTCTTTCTCTGGAGCAATGAAATACATTGCAGTCTTTGATGACAGTTCCAGTGTCATCTTTTGGCAAAAAGTAATCCGAGTTTCCTTTTTTCCATAAAACAATGGCATAAAATTTCTTTTTGTATAAAATGTGTTTTCATACAAAAGAATTGCCTTGTTTCTTAGTCTAAAATTATTTGGTTTTAACATGTAACTAAGTAATTTTTCAAACAATTTTTCAGCTAATTTACAAATTTTTCAATCTTACAGAAACAGATTATAGATTTTATTACTTGTGGGTATCAAAGAATGTAAGGTATTCTTAATCTGCATACCTATAGAATTTAAATACACAAATATATATAATTTGTGTATTGTTTTGAATTTGGAATCATTAGCAAGTGTCAGAGGTACGGCATAATGTCTCATAAAAAGAAAGACTGAAAATTAATTTTTTTATATTTATTGAAAGGAAAACTATTTTATAGTGGTTTTTTTATATGCATCTTATGTTGTGCATTTCTTAATTTTAAAGAATGTGTGGGAGATACAAATGTCTATACAAAAGTCTTTCCTGCAGATCCTACCTCCACTGAAAGCCTGAGTAAATAAACAATCTTTAGGGTGTTTCTCCAGGTCAAGAAATCTGATCTTTATTGAATTAATTCTACAATGGAAAGATAATAAAAAGCCATGTCTGCTAAAAAGCTAAAAATACCATGACATTGAAAGCAAAGGCTCAATAATTCTGCCAGTAAATATGCTATTTATAAGATTTTATTTTGTTAATACATGCCAAGTTTATTTCACTAGATGTGCTAAAGGGAAATTTCAATTATTATCTGATCATTTGAAAGTTGAATTTTACTATGTTTTAATTTTAATGACATATTCAAGGAAAAGATTAGTGCAATTTTTTCCCCCAGTGTTATCAATCTGGATGCTTTCTGCTTCTTTAATCAAAATCATAAAAGTCAAGAGCTCCCACCTTTATTGAAGTAATTAATCAATTTTTTTTAAGGAAATGTGTGAGCTGGCTGATTTTTTTCTTATTTTTGGAGGTTATTAATTTCAGAATGCACATGAAATGTAGATATTCTTTACTGTCTCTGATTAACCTTGTATTGAAAAAAAAAAAAAAAACAAAAACAAAACATCACATTTAGCATACTGAGCTCAAAGAAGTTCTGCAAAGAAGGTGGAGACATGTTCTCTCCAGTGGTGACCAGTGACAGGACCAGAGGCAATAGGCACAAACTGAAACATTAAATATTATCTTAAACATCAAGAAACACTTTTATGTTGTGATAGTGATCGAGCATGGGAACAGTGCTCAGCCAAGTTCTGTGGCCTCCACCCTTTGGCAGCTTGCCCAAGATGGCCATGCTTGAACGGGGAGGGGGTGAACAAGATGACCTCCAGAATTTCCTCCCAATCTTGACCATTCTGTGATTCTGAAAATTCACACACAATAGAAGTAGGTGCTTTATGAATGCACTTTAACTCTGATGTTTTGATTTCCAGAACTGGAGAGGATTTTGCATATTAAAATGGGAAGGGAATGGGAGGTGGAAGCAGAAGAAGGGAAAGGGGAAGAGGGATAAAAAGGCAGTGAAGGTAAAACCACTATCATGTAGCAAAATGAGTCTTAGGAAGACATCTTATGCTTATGGCACTGAAAATTTGAACTTATTTTGGGCTTCCTGCCTTAATTTTAAAGAAATAGTTGTTGACTGACAAGACGTTTTCATCTCTATAGATTTATATATATATGCTTCTATGTATAGACATGTACATCCATGTATATATAGTATAGAAATGTACCTATTCATTTACATATTTAAATATACTTAAGGAAAACCCTTACTGTTTTCTAAAGATGTTCGTTTCAGCTTTAAAAAAAAATCCTAATATTCCATAGATGACCTGCTAAATCTGAAGACTCTTAGTACCTGGATCTGAAAGACAGTTTATGTCTTCTCAGGTCAATCAGACTCTTTGGAAAACCCTTAGTCCAACTGTCATAACTTAACTTTGGAGTAGTTATGTCCTCTGATGCTGCATTTGTAGGATATTATGTAAACATTCAGCAGAATCCTAAAGACTGTAAATTATTTACTCAGATGTAAGGGTCTGATACAGGATCTCTTAGATCTTTTGAAGAACTAATATTTTAGCTGTGTAGAAGTAAGCATTTATTCATCTTTAAATCACAGATTTTTTATTAGTTAAATTGAGAAAATTCTGCAAGTTTGCATCCTATATTTGCATGAAATCTTTGTTTTCAAACAATGAACTCAGGAAGTGAAGCAAATGAAAGAAACAATCGTGACACTCATCAGCCTATATTCTCCATAAGTAGTTTAATGTTTGGGAGAATAACATCAATCCTGAAATATAGGATGTTTCAAGAGAAGAAAGCATGTTCTGCAGCACAGACAAGGGAAAAATCTATTTCTTGTAAAACTAGAACTTACTAAGGCAAAGAAGGCAAGTTCAGGGGATGATGGAAAGAAAGAAAGAAAGACAGATGTAGCCTGACCTGCAGTTCATGTGAAGTCCAGGCTCTTCTTTATCTTGGAGTTGATATTGCAGATGCCTTTTAAAGGAGTAGTAATAGACAACATCCTCTATGCTATATATTAGTACAAAATATTTGTTTTCTCAAATATGCAATATAACTTAATGAGAAGATATTGACAACATTTTCAAGATAATTGCAAAATTGTCAACTCAGAATGTGAGACACACTCTTGCAAAAGCTGAGAAAGATAAGCACCAATTGCCCCTTTATTTTCAAGCATTTATCAAGCTCAAAATTCCCTCTCAAGACTGTTGGATTGTTATCTTTAAGGAATTAATTATTGTTTCCCAGATATTATTATTATTTTCCTCTCTTCTTAGAAGTCTAAAAATAACAGAATCAAAATGCACATAAAAGACCCCAAGGACTGAGTCGGTTGTCTTTGTTACATAAAAAATAAAATAAAAACCCACAACAAATGTCCATATGAAATTGGTAGGAAATTTCTTTTTTGCCAAGGGGTTTATCCAGTGCCGATATATAAAAAACTGAATACTAAAAAATAATAAAAAATAATTTTAAAATTAAAACAAAATAAAAGAAATAAATAAGAAATAAGTTAACAGGCAGTATTTATAATTTACCACATCATTTAATTACAATCATTTGATTATCAGTCCTTCTGTCTTTAATTACCACACTCTTATATGTATTATTTGTTGTTCAT
This sequence comes from Sturnus vulgaris, assembly GCF_052056855.1. Taxonomy (NCBI): domain Eukaryota; kingdom Metazoa; phylum Chordata; class Aves; order Passeriformes; family Sturnidae; genus Sturnus; species Sturnus vulgaris. The sequence goes on from NC_142244.1 coordinate 76,281,605, forward strand.
TTTCTTGCAATTTGTTTTATTTGAAAAAGCTAATTATATGCCACTTATTTCTTTACAATAGGTGTGCAATTATCACTGATCCACAGTGAACCCAGTGGTTAATGATAAAATCAGGAAATATTTGTTTTCTCCATTCCACAAAAGCAAACACTATTAGTGATGACTCTCACATTTGTTTTCAGAGTTCCCAAATATATGATGGGAAAACATTGAGCTCATTTTTCATTCAAAAGAAAGAGAGTATGTTTTGTCATGGACCTATGTCCAGCATTTATGACACTTCAGCAAAATGTCACACATTCATTTATCATCATCATTTGCTGTCAATCTTTTTTCTTAAGTTCCTTACCAATTAATAGGATAATTATAACTGGAATGTTATTAAATGCTAATAACTGTAGAATGTATTCTGAAATTGCTTAATTTTATACACAAAGGTAGATAGCATATTATTATTTCAAAAACAAAGCACATTTTTTGTATTTTTAATTTTAATATGCGTCATAGTCTTATGTAGTCAGTATTAAACATGACTTTTAATCAAATATCATAGATACTGTATTAAATATATCCAGAACAATAATATTTCTAAAGGAGAATGATAGGCATAATTAGATGGCAAAATGTGGGTGATTAGATTTCTCAAAATAGTTAATTCTGTTGATTAATGCAAAGCAAATTTTTCTATATAATCTTGCATTATGCCCTACTTGGAAGCTGCAACTCTAAGGTGCTGAGAAACAGAAGTAAGTAAACCATGCATAATTGTTCAGTTTACAACAATGCAGTCTTCATTTCTGTTAATCTTACAACCAATTTGCTTGAAAATTAAAATTATTAAAAAAGACAAAGCAACAGTAATTATATTGTTTATAATTATTCTTAACAATAGAATTAGAATTTTACGGGTTTCGAAACAAGAAAATTCTTTGCATACATTTTTGAGCGTAAAAAGCCATTTGCCCTATTTTTTCACATTAGTCTACAAAGAAAATAAAAGAAAGTTCAGAAAACTAAAAACAAACAAACAAACAAACAAACAAAACAAAAAAAGGAAAAAACAAACAAACAAACAAAAAACCCCACAACAATAATTGATAAATCACAGAATCACAGAATGACTGCGATTGAATTGGACTTCATGATTAGAGTATGGAGCCATCTGATTCAAGTAGGACCACCTAAAATCTGTTGCCCAGTCTCATGCTCAAATGGCATTTGAAGATCTCCAAGGTGAGAGATCCATGACCTCTCTGAACAACCTTTGCCAGTGTTCAGACACCACCACGCTAAGTAAAAACATTTTCTGATGTTCAAAAGGAGTCTTTTATATTTCTGTTTGTGCCTCTTGAGCTGACTCTGTGCATTACCAAAAAGAGCCCAGTATCTTCTTTGCACCCTCCCTTCAGGTGGTTGTATAAATTGAAAAGATCTTCCTGGAGTTTTTTCCTCTCCGGTCCCAGCCTGTCCTCCTAAGAGATGTTCCAATTTCTTCACCTTAGCAGCCTTTTGCTGCTGTGTCCCCGTGTTACAGCCCCTGCTCCAGTGATTCCATGGCAGAGCCAGCTTCCAGCTGCCCACAGCTCTGCCTTGCCTGGCCATGTGTCCCACCGAGCCAGGCACACCTGCAGACCTGCCCTGGTTTGGTCTCGTCCTGTACCCAGCCCCTGTAAGAGCCTGATGCCAGGGCTAGACATGCTCTGGGGCTCCCTGGCTGCCCTCCTCCTGGCTGGATTGTCGAGTATGAGTCCTGCCTACCAGTTCCTGCCATGATATTCCAAGGGGACATCTTCACCCCATGGAGCAACCATCCTATGAGGATTTCTGCAGTTGTGCTTGAGGAGTGCTCACAGCTGAGGACGTAATAAAGCTATAATTTGGTCTCCTCTCCTTCCACTTTCTGTGGAATTCTTTCAATATTTACAAAGAATGACTTTTTTTTTTATCAGCATGAATGGAAGGACTGTAGCTAATACACTGCAGAACTTTTCTTTGCATTAAATGGAAAAAAAGAAGTATTCCATGTTTTTGCTTTAAGGTGATGTCAAGCTGCCTGTTAACAACAGTTTACAAAGTAGCTACTATGTACTTGTCACATTTTAGAAGTCAGATTTAATGCCAGGAAATTTTTCACAAAATGTTAAGTATTACCAGCTGTAATGAATTTTAAAAGAGCAGGGTTTTGAACACATGAATTACAGCATAAGAATACAGACAGACCCTAGAGTTATAAAAATCAATGCTTAGAATTCATGTTCCTTATTTGTAATAGATGAATACATATAACTTCTCTTAGATGGGTATTTCTAATACAAATACATTAATATTCTGAAACATTCCATTACCCATAGGGCAAAGATAACTCTACAAACAAATGAACACATTTGTATGTGGAGAAAAGATGTAGATGATGTGGTAAATGCAACATGGCACTGCATATATTCAGTAAAATTTATACTTTATATAGACCAAAATGCACATAAGAGATGAGACGTGTACCTATAGATGAGATATACACAAACTATATAAATATATATGCATGTATGTAGAGTTTAGATTATTTCTCTTTGTGAGAAGTCTGATGTGGATGGGTCCAGAACAGCTAAGAGCGTGAGTAGCCTTCCCTCACAGACCTTTCTCTCTTCCCACTTCAAATCCACAAGGCTTCTAAATTCAGGAACATGTTTGAACAGAAACTTGAAGCAGTATCTCTCAGCAATACATCAAAATGAAACAAAACAGAAATTAAAAACGGCATATTAAAAATATATCACCATCACCCACCATTTAGGGTGCAAGACAGTTTTCTCTTTGGCTTGTTTTCCTAGACTTTCTCATTTGCTCTTATAAAAACCCAGACAATATGCATTTATGAGGGTTTTTTTTTTTACAGGGATTTCACGTGGCATCTGCCTTAACTTTTTGCTCTTCTCATCAGAGTTGCTGTCATGTGTTTTAGTAATATCATTATTACATTATAAAGAAAATTAAGAAAAACAAAACCATATTGAATATGTATAATAAAAGGCCAACACCGCGTAGATTGATTACAGTTTTATGCAATCATTTTTCTGTTCACAGAAAGAGTATTTTACTTTGAATGATAATGTACAGCCTTTAATTCAGTTTCTTCTGTCTTTCACATAGATATATCTTTACCTCCATAAGACCTATCTCTGTGTAGATCTTCTAATGATTCCCAACATCTTCTTTGGAGGAAAGTGATATCATTTTTTGGAAATATTTGAGTTGGTGTTTTGGCTAGCTGGTCAGAAAGAGTAAGCAGACCCTCCATGCCATACCCATGTCCCACTGGCTTTTGCAAAAATTAACCCTCTCCTGGCTGGAACAAGGATACCTTCACATAGTGGATTTTGACAATATTGGAATTCACATATAAAAAAAGAATTAAAATTAATGTCATAATTTAACATCATATTTGTTTCCTATGAAAAATTTAATTCACACTCAAGAGAATCAGAGACCAAGGACTTCATACTATGTGGGGAAAAATCTTTTTTCTTAACAGTATTTAGAAACATTTAAAAAATCCAGTTCTAATACGTTATAGATATTTTCAAATATTTATTGTCATGTCTTTGTTAATATTGATGTAATGCAAGGAAAATTCTCAGAATTGCAAAATAAAAACAAAATACTCCAAAAGCCTTGTTGAAGTTTTGTGTAAATTTCAATGAATGTTTTTAGAAGTATAAAAGTTGGTGCATAGACACAGAAAAAAATAGACGTGAACACAAAAAAAATAAAAAAGGAATAAGAAATTTGATATTCAGTAGTTAAGTTTGGACTACCTTGATCTATATCAGAAGAATTTTCCTAGTCCTCTGACATCCATATTTCAGTGGTGATGTGAAATGTGTTATGCTTCCTGGATGGAAGGTGTTGAGTCAAGGATCAGAATTTGAGAACACTTGATGTGACATCTATCATCTTCAGCTGAAACCTACTAAATAGATTGTAAGGAAAGCTTTTATGTTTTTCACACCTTTTATTCCCCCACTAAGGGGTCAGAAAATGCTTCTGAGTCTTAAAAACATGCCAAGGTTTTTTCAGAATCAATCCGAGCTACTGTGTAACACCTGCATCTCCTTTGGGGAATCAATATCTTAAGAGTTACTCAGAGCCAAAGTTAGGTCTATATTATAGGTCAAGCCACGGTGACAGGTTGACAAGGCAAAGAATGTCATTTATCCTTTATGGCAGAACCAGGAACAGAGCTCTGTTCTGATCAATCCTCTAACAGGATAAGAAAGTGTCTCAAAGTGACATGCTGTGCCCATTGAACTTAAACAGCAGCAATCTGCTGTTCATTTAAACCTTGCCTTTGGCAATTTTCTGGAAATATCGGTTGAACACTTTAGATAGTCCTTATACTTCTTTTTGCAAGGGCCTGTCTAAAATTTTGTCCTTGGAGAAAAGTTTATGTGTCCCAGCACTTAAAATGAAGATCCAAATTTTACATCAAAAGACTGTCCGATGGAGAAAGCTTTAATCAAAAAGCAACTGATGTGTATGCCATGTTGCTATATGAATATAATCTTAAAATAGTACACATTTGTTTCAATAACTATTCAAAAGTGTGTGTGTGCTCATGTATGTGTGTGTGTCTCTATGAGTGCAGCAATATTCAAATGTGAATTTTCCAGGTAAGTTCAACATTATTTATTCAAATTTTATAGTACAAAGTATCTTTAGGATCTAACATAAGTTACCTTTCTATTTTCATTATTTTATTCTTATTCCTTCTTACAAATTTATTAAAACTTCGGCAGCATTTATAACATAATGGAATTAGACTTAATTTTCCTGATTCCACAGGTATGGCTAGACAGAAGAAACTAAGCACCCACATTTTAACTTGACATTTGACGTTTAAAATTATTTTATTATTTTTGGCTATCAATTTCAGCTCTATAAAGTCAATATTCCAAATATTCCCTGATAGCCAAAAAGCACTTGTGTACCTGCAAATACATGTGTGCACACTGCTTTGAGAAGATAAGAAAGAATGCAAGAGATAATTATCTTACTTCTCACACATTTATTTGAGTAGTCATTCCTTTTTTAAAGCCTTTGGATAACTTGTAAATTACAAAAAAATGGTTGGGATAAGAAGATAGAAAGGTGTGGGTGTGCCTGCATGATCCACCCACAGCAAACAAAACCATCTGGAGGGCACTTGCCAAAAATCTTGTTAAAAATCATCTTGTTAAAAAGGAAGAAAAGCATCAGTCTATGAATGCTGATCATCAGCTGGACTCAACAGTAACCAGGACATACTAGAAACACTTTTGAAGCAAAGGAGGAATCAGTCTGGTCAGAAATAGAAAAGAAGCATGAACATTTCTAGCATGAAGATAGAGACCTCAGAAAAGAAGAATCTCGGAGCTTTTTCCCTGCTGTCCTGTGTTCCCAGGACATCTGACAACTGCTCAGGCTTGGTAGCCTCCCCAAGGATCACAGAGAGTAGCCTGGACCCACTTAGCAGAATGATCGGACCCAAGTGTTTGTGCAAAAGTAATGTTATATTTTGCATGTTTCATTACTGATACTAATCTTGAATATATGGTTCACTCACTGTCAGTTAAATAGCCTGTCATTAATAAATTAATGAATCAGTTTGGTCAGGAGTTTGCCTTAAAGCATTCAAATTGAGTATTTTCTCCTTGGAATGCAAGAAAATTTCTGATATTTTGCTTATCAAGTAATATGGAAATGTGGAAAGTAATGCAATTTAATATAGATTGAGATACAAGAGTAGTTCAACTTAAGTCAACTAAGCAAAGCATGCAAATTAACACTGATTAGCTGAAGTCCCAAATCTTGATGTCAGGAAGCAATAATTAGGGGAGGAGAGGGATTAAAAAATATCCCTCGACAGACCATTATGGGCTGCTTCAATATTACCTGCTAAACAAGATTTCTCTTACTTTAGGTCTGGCACATAAAAATCTAACGACCACTTGCAGGGTCAGATATTTTTCACAAAACCCACAAAAAAAGTAGAGCAAAAAATGAGTGTTTCCTCAATATCTACTTGATATATATTCTATGTGTCAACAAAGATGGTGCACTAGAATGGACTGCCTGGGGAAGTGGTGGAGTCACCATCCAGTCACCAATGGCTGGATGTGGCACTTAGCATTACGGTTTAATTGGCAAGGCAGAGGTCAGTGAAAGGCTGGAATCAGCCATCTTGGGCGGCCTTTCCCAACCTCAGTGATTCTGGGAATCTGGGATATCAGGAAGGACACGTAGCATAAAATTCAAGGGCTGAAATTTTTCTAAGTTTAATTCTGCTGTGGAATAATGATATTCACAAGATCATCCTACCCAACACCTTTATATGCGAACTCAGTGTCAGCAGAACATGTTATGAACCTGATATCCTCTACGGGGTTGCTTTCTCAATGTCTTCACAGGCATTCTTCTTCCTCCACCTCCCCATAAAGTAATAATTTTATGGGATCTACACTAATGCCAGTTTTAGAGTGAATGCTTTAATGCCTTGTTAAAGCATGTAAAAAACACAGTAAAAGCATGCAAAGGAGAACATAGTATATATATAAATATTGATTTACTGATTTAACCATCAAGTGGATTTATTCCTATTGACTATAAAGACAGCCTTAATGTTCATCTGCCTTTAGTCATACTAATTATTTATGAATTCTATTTTGAGAATGCAGGCTGTTTTAGCACTGAATTTTTTATCTCTTATCTCCATCAATCCTTATGTCAAAGGCAAGTGTGGGATCAGTAAAAAAATTACCGATAACAATGATGGGAAAAAAATAAAACAAAATGGAAAACTTTCCTAAGCATCAAAAATATCCATTTAGAATCTGGACAGCAGCTTGTGTTTGTGCTTATCTGGGCTATTACATTCATTCTGAAACTTGCTATAGTTTTACTCATCTTCCTTTGAGATTTTGAGCTACTGGATGAAAATGCAGTTGTACAAAGATTGTACTTGTTTTCATGTGAAAACAGAATATTCCAGGGAAAATATAGAAATATTTCCCTTCTACATAAAGATAAATACGTGTGTATGTAGCTTGCCTTAAAAAGGGGTCATGATTTGAGCAAGAACCTGAACTTTAAATTCCTGTTTCTAATGAATTAAACCATTAAATTAGTGAAGTACTTCTTGATACTCATCTGGTATTTTGCCCGTATTTAACAAGAAGCATGTACAGAATTTATTATTTTTCATTAAAAATATTCAGATCTCTTAATATTTGAAATAGTTCTTATTTAAATTTTATTGCTAGGCTAACTGTTAAGATATCATTAGTTTGGAGTGGGTCACTGTAGTTTTTTTCTTGATCTCTCCATTACATAAGCATATCATCACATGAGAGGATGAACATAATAAAGCTCCAGTGCTAATATTATTCCCATTGTTATTTCTTATATATGCATATCAACTCCCACAAATTTTATAGATGAGTTTGTAAAGTAAAATTAAAAATCATATTTGACCAAAAATTACTTCATATAACTTGGTTGACTAAAATCCTACTTCTCAGATTATACTGGGGAACAGTTTTACTATTAACATTATGAACATTATGTGAACAAAAAGCTAACTCCTTTTGAAAACTCAGTTATCACCTCATATCTTTGTAAATGGAGCTGTTTTGAAGATGAGCAAATGAAACTACTGTTCTCTTATTCCTCTCTCTTTCTTTCTTTTTCTCCCCTAATTTTTATATATAAAACTGGGAATTATTTTTAGGGGTAAACCAATGTAAATTGTATGTCTTTTATGCTGGAAGGTTACTTCATAGTTTATAATCCAGGACAGTACAGGTGAAGGGGCATACATTGACTATACATTCACCTATGTACTGTATATAAACTCTTAGTGAATCAGCATTTTCAAAACCAACCAATTAATTGGTCAAGAGTATTTGGACAAAATTTTTAAATGACACTTTTTTTTTACTTACTAAAAATTGTTACAAATATTTGTACATTTGAAAATTTGCAATCATAGAAATTATTTTAAAAGCACATGGATTATCACGTAGTACAGATTAAAACAGAAACTTGGAAAATATTTTCCAAAAAATGAAGTATTTCTTTCATAATAGCATATAGAGATAAGCATTGTAAGAACACAGAAAATATATTTTAAACTTTAACAAATAAGGGTCATATATCCAAGCTCAAACTTGTGTCTTCTAATTCCCAAGCAGAGGGACATTTAAAATTCAGTCCCATCAACAATTACAAATCTGGTGTTAGCACCCATGAGGGAAAAGCTAACATTTCAATGCGCTCAATGTAATTAGACAAAATTGCCTTTTACTGGAATTCATAGGGAGAAATTGTTCCCTCAAATACAGACAATAGTTTGCCAGACTGCTTGGAATAACTATCATTGTTAATTTCTGGATATTAAGAGACATATGGACTGCACTGCCGAGAGAAGTCAGATGAACTTATAGAAGGGGTCTGGGGCATATTTAAGGACATTAAAAGGGCAATATATTGCAAGTAAATTCTGCAATAAAAATTTATTTGGTTCAACCTTTATTCTTTGTTGTCCCAAAACGCTTATTTAATCTTTATTAGGTAGTTAAATATGTAGAAAAATATAAACTATAAATCACCTTGGGAACCATACACCAAAACTTGAGTCATTAAAAAAGAGACAATAGTCGTTTTGCAGCTGATTTTTTTGTGTGAGCTTGACTTCAGGCACTGCATGCCATTCTAAAAATGACATTTCACTGATGTGAGAAAGCACGCTTTGTTTTCATCAAACAAGGAATTGTGTTTCTTGAACAAAAGATGGATATCCGAGGAAGGTAGAATTTAATGTTAGTTGTTTACAAGAATAATGTTCAAGTTTATTTAGTCAAGTGGTAGAATGCTTTCTATATCCCATTGTGCAGGACAAGATTCATTCTCTTTTAAAAAAAATTATCTTAAAAATTATTTTGTCCCTGCCCTGTCAGTGGTGTCATGAAGAATGTGTAATTACATGGTGAAATAGAATACTGGATTAAAAAGAACTCATAAGGCCTAATTCAGATTCACCCTGAAATGAGCTGGAAGACAGCCCTGCAATTGCAGCTGGAAAATATACTTCTAAAGAAGAGTAGAATCATTATGATTAAATGGTTATAGTGGTTATTCCTAGAGAACTTTTGCTAAAGATACCACAAACCTCTACCTGATAGAAAGGATTTCCTTTCCTAGTTTGTAAGATGACATTTCATCATGCTAAGCATTATGTTTACTGTATTAGCCAAAATAAATGTGTCACATTTTAACTCAAAGAAACTCAGTTCTAACCTGGAACCTTCATGGGTAACCTAGAAACCAAGAATAAATACTTTTTATAAAAGCAGGAAAATATACTATTAAAATTGAAAATCTAGGTTTTATTTTAAAAAAATTGGATTGTAAATTAATAGCTTATTTTATCAATTTTTCTTAACCTGCAGTATAGAATTAGTATAAATGCTAAACTTCAGGGATAAGACGTTTCTTATGTTTGTATCCAATTACTTTTAAATATAAATTACAAATTATGCCGGGGAAAAAAAAAACAACAAAACAACCCAATTACAAAACTAAGAAATAAAAACCCCAAACAAAACCCAAGTCACCAAGAAAATAAATGTGTAGTAGCATCGAGAAAAAATGAAGGACTGTGAACTAAATGAAAATTTGCTGTAGTACACTACACAGAAAATAAGTTTTTCAGTTAATAAGTTACACATCTAAAACTTTAATTACAACTTTCCCTCTGTAAGCAAAGAATATTAAAAATAATTACTGGAAAAAGCTCTAAAGGAGTTGCAAAAGGGAACTTAGCTCAAATTCTCTTAAAATACTCTATCTGCTACAAGTTACCTTTCTATAAAAAAAAATGTGAGCCATTCTAAAAAGTCTATAAAACTCTTCTCTATATTTTTCTATACTTCCTCTTAAAGTCTGATACTGAACAGTGAAAAATAAAACTTATCAAAAAATACTCTAGTAAAACGATTACCACTTTAAAATTGGGAAAAAAATGGCAACTGATGCAATTTTTAACGAACAGATGACCATTCTACATTCTATGTATTTTAACTCTGGACAGGAAAAAAATCTACGCTGTAGTATGACATATGATATTCTAGAAAGCATATGTATGAGCTCGTTTTTCCTGAGGCTTTAATTTGATGCAACTTCTTTTCTGAAAATACATTGAAGTTGCAATTTTGTATATTTGTCAATAATTCCTTTTTCTTATCTCCAACCAACTATTTTCTCCTGTCACAAACTATAAAGATTTATGTTTTACAGTGTGTGAATATTTGTGGTATATACCACAAAGTTCTGAAAATAGCCATACCCTTGATTTTCACCAGAATATTCTGTTTCCTGAACTCTTAATTTAATTTTGACTTATCTTCCAACTTGTATTGTTTTCTCATCTTTTACGTGGTGAATAATGGCAATCCTTATCAGGAGACATAAAAAAAATCTTTCTGATCACTTTCTCTACTCTTCTAATAGATTGAATTGTGAATACAAAAAGAAGTAGTCATTATTTCTTATGAGTGAATAAACAAGTGAATAGCAAGTCAATTGTGAAACACTCTCCATTGCCACTATATTTATACCCAAAACAGAAGCTAGAAATGTGATATGGCATAATGAAGTATGACACAGCCATTATTCCTATTTTATAAGTATGGCTCAGAGGTATTTATGGGATCTAAAAGAATATATATGCTAATGGTACAAATAGTTTTAGTAGATAATCCATGACTCTGGGACTTGAACAAGTAAAACAGACTTTGGCCCAATGTTTTTTCCATTTCTGCTGGCACTTTTCCATGCAATTCCTAGGCACAGGTCCATAGTTCTTTGGGTCTAATCTAACATTGATGCTTCTACAGGTGCTCTGTGTCTCAGCATGTTTACCAGTATGGAAATCAGTTATTATGTGACCACAGTCAGAGAATAGGCTCAGGGCACTTTTAATTTAATGGAGCAGGAATAACTCATGCAACCCTCTTCCTCTTCAGGCTTTTCCAGGCAGAATCTTAACACTCATTTCACTTTAAAAATGATGCTGTAGCACAGAGGAAATAGATGCAATATTTCATAGAATCATATGCAGCCAAAAGTTATCTTTAGCTCCACTATTTTTAATACAATTTATAATGTAATTTCCTTCCATAACACCAGATGCTTAGTAAGAATTATGTAGCAATTCATATTCTTTTCCACTGAAATAAGTCAATTATAGTGGGATTTATCTCATCTACCTTTAAATTTTTAAAATGCAGACATCTACATCCGAGCTTGTCAAGCTAGAGGTTTTATTCCTTGAGTAAAAAGGGGGACTTCTACAACATGTTTTATCTCATCCTAGTATAGATACCTAAAAGGGTTAGAAGAACTTTATTTTGGAAGCAATATATATCTCCTTGAAGTATATAGTGAATCTAGTTGATGAATCAAGATGAAGATATGTTCATAGCTGAAACTGGGAAGATCTTAGAAACAACTTAATGCGACATAAAAATATGCTGACAGAATCCTTATCCCAAGCATCTTATTTGAGTCTTTGCATTTAATTGATCTCATTTTAATTTTGCTTTCTCAAAAATAAATAGGAAGCACAAGTATAGCATACTGTCTTTAGCAGAGGCATATTGGGACTAAATGTAGCAACTTTCTAATTATGTGGTCAATTGGAAAGAACTTCTTTTTATCCAGAATGTTGAATCAGCAAAAGAATAACTAATGGAAAATAAAGCCAATATTTATACTGCATGTGTCTTGAATATGAAAGATTCTTCTATGAATCAAGATTTCAATGTACTTAATGTAATATTTTTCCCCGCATTTTTCTTCATTGCATCATATATATGTAGATTTGAAAAAGCTTATTTTTTAAATTGATATGGGTTCTTTTAATTCATTCATCTTACAGTGTCTTCTCATACTTGGACAACACAAATTTGTAAAAAAAACTGTCTGGAAGAAAGGATCAGATAGATGCTCATGTACACATGTAAATCACTGCTATGTCTGCCAAAAATAATACAAAAACAAAAAGTCTATTACCATTTCCCTGTATTCTTACATCATCTTGACCTGATTTGCCTTTCTGCTAGTACTCATCAGAATCCTCTGCTTTGTGTTAAATAGGATCGAAATTGCAGAGAAGAGAATTGGCATTTTAAATGAGAGTCAGGCCCTCTATCCATGTCATTGTGACATGTAACATTTTATAGGAACATTATAGATACAGAACTAGTGATTAGCTCCATTGCTATGCACTCTTGTATCTCTGCAACAGAGAGCGATCATCAAATTCACATTATCTGGGAACTTGGGAGTTAGTAGAAGCTGACCATGCCAGCTGGAAGAGGCTTAAAACATGTGTTATGCTATTAAGTAGCATTACAATGCACCAATAATGGATTACAAAAACCTTTTACAGACCTTGTTACTCGAAGTATAGATGTACTGTGCACATTGCACAGCTATGGCAATGTAGTTTGCTGAAAGAGAAATGATGAATTTGTTTAGCATACAATTATGCAGAGGCGAAACCGGATGGAATCAATTTACTCAACAAAAATAAATGCATAAAAATTATAATAAGAACAGGACTGTTAATAACACTATCATTTTAGAATGTGTTTTGGGGGGTTTGTCTCATGTTTTATGGAAAATGAATTTTCACTTCTGACTTTGATGTGGGTCCCACAAATCACTTTTGCATTGTGGCTTAACACAAGTGCTTGTGCACTTAACATGATTTACTTAGGGACACCCCAGTGTGTAAAATGAAAGTATGAAAAGAAATCATCATCAAAAGCCGTAATAAAATCTTCCAATTTAACTTAGAAACAGGGATGAACATTGTTGAATCTAGAAATTTTGAGCTCTTTTATCTCCTAACTGTTTAAAATTGCTTTTTGTTGGCATTCTTGTTTCATACCACTATGGAAAACAAAATTTCTAAATAGACAAAGAAATTCTCTTCTCAGGTTAACATCCATCCAACACTGTTATAGTGACAGAAATAACAAGACTCTTTGCAATGCAAAGCTTTATAAATGTCATATTTATTCATCGGCCCACAGTTCTAATACACTTGTCATTTTCGTTTTCACTTTTCACATGTTGCTTATGACAATAATGAAATTTTCTTCAGGAAAAGTATGTATCTCTGCTGTAATTTGTGTACATAAAAGAACTAGATGTGAGCAGCAAGTGAAAAAAAATTGCTGATAGTATGGAGTCATTCTAGATAATGTGGACCTACAGCCAGACCATGCAGAAAGACCAAAAATAGAGTTTATAACATCAAGAAACTTGCAGTAGAATGGAAAATTAATTTTAATGTAGACAAGTATTAAGTGGTTGGGAAAAAAGCAAACATATAACACGTACACCTTTCAATGGCCATTATCCCCAAGGTAATTCATACCTTGCAGTAAGGAAAAAATGGCACCTGTTCTGTAGAGGTCAAAAAATAAAAAAACAAATGTGTAAATTCCTGTTTCAAACACATCTTGAATATGGCCATGAAGAAAGATAAATGAAGTTACAAAACAATTCTCACTTGAGGTATGAGTGCTAAAACTTCTCTGATTGGAATGAAGAGAGTAAGAAAGAAATCTACAATTCTAAGTCTGACAAAAAGACAATACGCATAAGTCAACAGTTCATTCTAGTATATTAAATAAGAAATATAAAATTAAACTGGTAGCATTTAAGTGGAGAACTGAAGGCTGAATCTTTTCAGAAAACAGAACTCAAAGCCTAAGGCTCATTGTAAAATGCTTAAAGTTTATATTCACTCAAGGTTTAACAGCAAGAAATGGAATCCAGATGAGATAACTGGACTCATGCATAAATCCATTGAAAGCAACAAAGGTGAAAATAGTTCAGACCTAGAAGAGTAATTAAGAAAATTATAGTTTTTGTATGTCATGTTATCGGTTCTTTATGTGGATCCTTTCAAAATAAGATAACACAAAGCTGGATTGCAAGTCTTATACAATATAGATGCCCTCGTACTTATCTTCATTCATCTTTTACATAAATGAATGGAGGAAAAATTATTCTACTGATATGAAGTGACCACCTCTGAATCACTAAGTGTCTGAAGCATGATTTACAACATCCTGAGAGAGAATGCTGTTCAATATTGCTCCTCATCTTTGTCCTGGTGATCTTTCTAGCACTTTGTGCTGCTCACCCTCCTAGACATAATTCTGATCATTGTGGATCTTTCATCTGAAAGTTCCATAAAATATTTTTTAATGTTTGCAAGAAATTTTACAGAGATATGAAATAATGGGGAAAAATGGAAGAATAAATCATATTTTATATAGATACACAAATTCAAGAGTCTAGAAGATTTTTCATTGTGCCTGGAAGAGAAAACATCATTCCAGCCAATGAGAAAATTTCAATCATCTGTGTTTAAACGACATATTTTGGATAATCTTATATAATGAGTAGTCATTGTGATAATCTTGCACTTCCAGACAGTAAATGCAAATTTTCCTCAAAAAGTTTCTATTTAAAACTAGGAAGGATTCTAACGACATCTTTATTAGTCTCATTTTGTCCTACAAAATTGCTGCAGGAGATACAAATTTCAGTTTTTTGTAGCCCTGAAATTCTGGGGACTAAAAATGAAGAGAATAGTTATAATTTTAAGATAGGAAAAGTGATGTCACAGGTCACCTTTATCCTGTGATGATAATAATTTAAAATCATGCACACACACCCCCATATATATATATATTTTAATAAAAGAAAAATGGAAATAAGAAATAAAAGAAATAAATAGAATCTGTCACTAATGACTACATTTTTAATAGAATCATAGAATGATTAAGGTTGAAAGGGGCTCAAAGATAATCTAGATACAATCCCCTTGCCATGGGCAGGGAACCTTCCACCCAACCAGGTTATTAGGAGGCTCATGCAATCTGGTCTTGGACACTTCCAGAAATGAGGAGTCCACAACCTCTCTGGGCAACAGTGCCTCATGACCTTCAAATGAAAATTTTCTTCCTATTATCTAATTTAAGCATACCCTCTTTTAGGTTGCAGCTGCTCCTCCTTTCTATCTAGTCCTATCACTAAGTGCCCTTGTAACAAGTCCTTCTCCAGCTCCCTTGGAAGTTCCCTTTAGGTACTAGAAGGCTACTATAAGATCTCCCAAAGCCTCCTCCTTTCCAGTCTGATTTTTGTTCATGATGAGTATCTCAGAAGTTTCTATTGGCAGATTTTAAAAGGTATCTTTTAGAAACATTTACTCTTTAGTGATACCTGACTTTATTTAGTTGTATGTAAAAAATTATTTAGGCAACAATAGCATACATGTGCAGATTTTAATCAGTAAGACAGATTCCCTCAGAAAGTTGGTCTGAGAGGAGGCACCTGAAGTAAGTTTTGAGTCATCACTACTGGAAATGAAGGAAGTTCTGGTAACTGTGTGGAAGAGATACTCAACATGTAGACTACATTAAGCTGACTTAAAAAACTTTGGGGAAGTCCAGACAAAAAGACCTTTCTCTGTTTGTGATACTTTAAAATCAGAACCATATGAATCTTTGTGACATAAACTATTAGCTTTCTGTTCAATTATGAATATGCTTCATTTTCCAAACTTCAGCCTGAGAATAGTTCCCCTTACTGTTTAGTCCTGTCTCTTTCTATTGCAAACAATAACTTAATGAAGTAGCTTTCATAATATCATTATGCTTTGTCTAAAAACTCTTATTATCCTCTTAAACATGCTTTTTCCTTTGGGTTGCTGCTCCAGAATTTCACTTGTGTCATTATTAAATAATTGATTTTAAGTTGCAGTGTATTTGAGATGATGCATAGCTTGTGCTCACTGTGTTCTAGAATTAAATGTTAATTTTCATTTTCATAATGTTTGTTACCTGATACATTTCTAGACAGCAAATATATTAACTCTGTCTGTGTTGTTAAATACCTCCATCCTAGGGCATCAATTTTTACTTGTGGCCAGGAAGAATACAAACAGGTATGTCCACAAACTTTAGAGCAAGATTACTGTAGAGCATTACGTTTCATGCTCTGTTGCTGTGACTCTACAAAACTATGTAGTTTTGCTACATAGGCTGTTTTGGGGTTCTTTTTTATTTAAAATTTATTCATAGAGTTTGATACTATAGTACAGCCTTAATAAAAAATGCTACACTATAAAAAACTGATGTATAAAACTGAGTATAAATATTGCTAGTGTTGCTGTACAAAGACTTCTGATAGAGTTTCTGACAAAAGTAGGAGATGTCAAATGGTACCTGACTCTGTGTTGACCATACTGACATGTAAGAGCAGTTATAGGAGTGAACTACCTCCAGAAAAAGGTCAAGGTTTTGTTGGAAAAATTTAGTTAGAGAAATCCAAATTAGAGTCAAGGAGCTAAGCAGTGTGGAAGGTCCAGATTCAGCTGCTGGAGTTTTTCCCTAGTGAGTTTTACTTGAGAGAATCACAGAATATTCAGAGTTAGAAGGGAACCACTAGGATCACCAAAGTCCAACTGCTGGCGCTGGAGAGCCCCATTATCACACCATGTGTCTGAGATCATTGTCCAAATGCATCTTGAAACTTCCTCTGACACAAATTCAGAGCATTCCCTCAGGTCCTGTCACTTGTCACAAGATGAATAGATTAGAGCCTGCCTCTCCTCTTCCCCTCATGAAGAAGTTGTAGACTGCAATGAGATCTCCCCTCACTCTCCTCCTCTCTTGTCCAGGTTGAAGAAGCCAACTGACTTCAACTGCTCTTCACATGGCTTCCCCTCAAGATTTTTCACTATCTTAGTCACCCTCATTTTGGATACTGTACAAAAGCTTTATAACTTTTTTTATATTATGACATCCAAAACTTCACACAGGGCTCAAAGTGAGGCTGTCCCAGTGCAGAGCAGAGCAGGACAATCCCCTCCATTGCCCGGCCGGTGATGCTGTGCCCCATGCTCCCCAGGACAATGTTGGCCCTCCTGGCTGCCAGAGCACTTCTGACTCATGTTCAACTTTCCATTGATCAGCAGCCCCAGATTCCTTTCCTCTGTGTTGCTCTCCAGCATGTCATTCCCCAGTCTGTACATACCTCCAGGGTTGCTCCATCCCAGGTACAGAATCCAGTATTGCCCTTGTTAAAGTTCATATGGTTGGTGATGGCCCAGCTCTCTAATTTATCGGTGTCTCTCTGCAGGGCTTCACTGCCCTCAAGGAAGTCAACAGCTACTCCCAGTTTTGTATCATCTGCGAACTTGCATTCCAGTCCAGTGTCCAAGTCATTTGTGAAGATGTTGAGGAGCACAAGGCTGAGGATGGAGCTCCAATGTCACCCCCTTCAATGTAACCCTTTTGGTCCAACCCATGACTCAGTTGCTCACTCAGCATAAGTTTTTTCAGCTCTTTGCTGGACATTTTGTCCAGAAGGGTCCTATGAGAGATGGTATTGGAAGCTCTACTGAAAATTGAAAAGATTACAACTGAGTTCCCTTGTCATAAAAGGTAGTCAGGTTCAAGAAGCATGAATGAAGCCATGCTGGCTGTGACCTTTGATTACTGTCCTTCATGTGTTTTTCAATACTTCCCAGCATAATTTTCTCCATAATTTTACCATCACTGAAGCAAGACTGGCAGACCTGTAGATTCCAATGCTATCCTTGCCTCTTTGGAAAATTGGTGCAAAAATTACCTACCTTCCAGTCATCTGGGACCTCTCCTCCCCAGATTTGCGAGACCATTCAAAAATCACTGAGGGATACCTCAGGCCAACATTAGCTATCTCTCTATATATTCCCATATGTGAATCTTATCAGTACTCACAGATTTATAGGGTTCCAGGCAGAGCAGCAGATACAGATGAGTTCAAGGTCAACTATGAGTTTATCATTCTCACCACTCATGGTCCTCCAACTCAGAGCACTGAGACCCCCTTAGTCTGTCATGTGGGGTGAAGATGGAGGAAAATAATGTCCTAAATGTCTCCACCTTGTCCCCATCCCTTTTTCCAAGCTCACCATCCTCAACTTATAACAGATCAATGTAATTTCTTCTAGGTTGCTAAGCCATTATCCATTATTTTTGAAAAATCATGTCAGTCAGAAAATAAGTTGAAGTGAATATTTATTTTTTAAGTACATTGTGATAAGCCAGTTTCTTTTTCAAATTTAAATTTATATTTATTTATTAGATTGTTTAATTGTACATACTAGCCCAAGGTCCTTTCTCAGTTTGGGTAATTATATCTGTACCCTAACTCTAATTGAGGTCTCACCGATGTCTGGCACAAAGGCACTAATATTTCTGCTTAGCTGGAAGTATTTTGGTTACTGATTTGGGAGACTACAGTTACTGCTTTTTACAGCTTTGTTGCATTATTGATTTACTATCATCCTTATAAACAGATAGATACCTGGACTTTTTAAAATTAATTTATTGTTTCCAGTTGAGAAAATTCCAGCTTGGTTGCAGGCCCAAGACTGCCCTACACATTCTTGTTCTGAGTACCTAAATGAATGAATTTTCACTTTGTTCTCATAAATTCCCCCATGCCCTATTACTTCACTCTCTATGGCTATTCATTTATTTATATGTAATATTTCACTGCTTCCCTCCATTCAAAATGCCTGCCAACTTTATGATATCATCTAATTTCATTACCTCACTTTAACCTTTGAGCCAAGGTCAGAATCCAAGACTGAGATACTGTGACTGTTCCCAATCCTCAATAAATTCCAAGTGTGACTTCTCCATGGTTCAATATTTTCTCATTAATACAACAAAACAGCTATTGTCACATGATACAGTATGCTCTATGTAAGCTCACATCGTGTGTATTTGATTCCTCAAGGCTGTAATAATTCTTCCTTAAATATTTGTTCTAAAAACTTATATGATTTAAGGACAAGCAAATTCAGAGGTATATGTACGTACATATTTCAATTTTTGTTCTCTTTATACTTTAAATATTGATATTTACCAAATCACTTTTCAGATTTATTCGTACAGTGTGGTGCTTTGGTTCTCCAGAATTCTCTAAGGGAGATTATCCTGCTATTCTGTCATGGATGCATTTTTATTTTGGATGCATTGTTTTCAATTTGTATATCGTTGTATATCACCAGTCCAGGTGGCAATCCTGTCTGTTTTCCTTGTCAAATATGACAAAAATACTAATAAATCTTTATATACATAGTTTTGAGCAGTAGTCAAAGTATTTTTAATCAACATTTTACTCACAAAGTATAGCACTTGTCTTTCTGTGTGCCTGTTTTTCAAACAAAACTTCAATAGATTATTCTGGAAATTTATACCTTGTTCATCACTGTTTAGCCTTCAGCAAACTTTTATCACCAACTTAGAAACTCTAGATATTTATAACTGAAATCACAACTCAAGTTGTGTATCAGTGTATGATTGCACCATCTTAAATTAAGTCTATGTTCTCTCACAATGCTGTAACTATTTTTCCCAAGGGGAAGGGGTTATGGTTCTCAAACACCTCCTCCACACAGAGCAACTGAATGGTGATGCTTTCTTCACCTGAGGTTAGCATTCTGTTACATTTTAACTTCTAGTATTTGAAAGAAATGGAGTCTTTTGATGTGGTCCCAGGTTGCTTACTCAGATGCAAAACTAAAACCCCTCAGGTCTTTAATGTAAATGCTGAAAACCCAATAACTTAGCAAGAAATATAAGGAGATATCGAATGAGGGATCTATTTTTAAACTCATCATGCAATTAATTCAAATTTCTTCCAAATCCTCATTTCAAAATTCTGTGTAAGATTTTTGCCTTTATATCTTGGACAGCTCCTAATAAGGAATACAATACTGAAATTTCAGGATGCTAAATTTTCACCACCATGTGCTGATCAGACAAAATCTTGGTACTAGAAGCACAACAGTTTTTGTCTATCATTCCCTAATAAGGATTTTTGTGTTTGATAAAAGAAATTCTCTTTCCCATGTTCTGTAGAGGAAGATAAAGCTCTTTATTTTCCTTTTTTTTTTTAAATATACTAGAATTTTTCTTTTCATTACTTAAAAATGTGCTACACTCTATTATATAACACTTCATAATAATATGTGCATATTAATGTAAAAATGACTGTAATAATGCTTATGGTGAATATCATTAAAAATATTAAAACTAGTAAAATATACTAAATCAAACTAAGCAAAATGTCCATAAGCATAGAAAATTCAGTGATTAATAGTCAGCAGGATTCTAGCTTTCTATGTCACCACTTGGATTTTATGTGGTGTTACTAAGCAACAAAGGTTACTCTTCAGCAACACTTAGATGCAGTATTTGCAGCTTTAATCAAATCAGCTGCTAAGTGAACAGTATTTTTGTGTAATATGTTTGTCAGTGATAGATAAGCAGTACAAGCAAATCAAATATATGCTAATTTATCTTATATAGCACAATTCAAACAGGTCTCCTTTTAGCTGGTTAATGGGCATTTGTAATGTATATATAATTTATCTTATGATGAACATTCTTGGTAACAGGCATAATTCAAGCAGCAGTTTAGTTTTTCTTTCAAGTTCCAAATAGTATTTACTGAAATGTACTAAAAATGGCTATTAAAGCTGTTATATTGATATCAAGATAAGACTAACCCACATAAAAATATTTGAGACAGAACTATTTTTATTTCTGTTACATAATAATTATTTTAAAACTCAGAAACCCATAAGATATTGTACATCACTTTTTAATTTTATCTTCTACTTCTCCTTTCAGTACTAACAGAGAATACTAGACAAAGTAACATGACAGGTTGTTGAAAGATCTGTCAGTTCTGTTGCTTTTGAAATTCCAGTTGTTTTAAAAGTGAAAAGAGCTACCCAAAGAAAGCTTCTCTATTCCAGGCAGCAGACTGTAAAACAACAATTTGTATCAGCTATTCGCTAGTAGAACAAAGTTTGCTTCAGATGAAATATGATGCCTTTAAATTGGAAAGGTCATGGAGGTGAACAATTTTATTAATCTGTATGCCACCATATGGATGGTTTTGCTCTCATATTAAAATGATTCTGCAGAGATAATTGTGGAATTCCCATTTTAAAAACCCCTTCCTATATCCATACATTGTAAAGCTGTATCAATTTAAATTCTATTCTATGATAGATTCCATGAAATGCCTAATAACTGAAAAAAACTGGACAAGAACCGGAAGACATGAGGGACAAAGATGTTCTATGTGCCATGCTTATATGTTTAAAATAGTAAATTTACTTTCTCTGCTTTCAGTATTTAAGTATTTTCATTGATAGTATAGGAAGGATAGTAATTGTACTGCTGCTATTGTTGCTATGCTAATTTTTAGAGAACTTCTCATTAAAAAATTCCTTAGTCTTTGCATTCCTGATATAATTTAAATAATCTACATCATTTTAGGGAAAGAACTAAAAGGGAAGGAATTCAGAAGAATACAGTTCTCTCATATTTGCATACGGATTTCATTTGAAGTGCATGTCAGACCATGAAGCTCAAAATCCAAGCCTTTAAAATATTGTCTCATGGGAATCTTGATGTAGCCCTCCAAGCACTGTAGACAGTAAGATTGTATTTGAACATGTTAGTGAATGCAATCTATTTTCTACTCAAAGGATATGTTGCTGGTTTGTATTTTTATGGCAATACTTAGGGATGTCATTTGTGTCCTTATTGCTCCTGAGGTTGTGTAATGCAGTTTATTGCAGAAGAGAGAGACTATTGCAGAGATATAGCAAACCAACAAGTTTAAATAAAAAAAAAATGTGAGCAGGGAAATACTAAGGTCCTCAAATTGTTAGATTACAAAAGTACTTCTAAATCAAGAAACTCCTAATCAAGTCAAGTGTAACTGCCTTTAGGGGCAGGGGAGCTTATCTGTAGTTTTGGTAGTGTGGGCTTGAGACTTATTTTCTTGCACAGGCCTATATCACTTTATTGAGAGGGAGAGGCTCTAATCACACTATAAAAACTGCAAATAGTTTAATGCAATTTTCTAAATGCAGTGGAAATAAGGTTGGTGTGATTTCATTTGAATAAAAAGTTTTTCAAACTCATACTTTGAAACGTATATTCTGAAATATGGACACGCTTTACATAACCTGTGTATGTACTACCTGTTAATTTAATGTGTGCAGGAAATTAGTGAAAAAGGATCTAATCTCAATCCCAGTGAATCTGGTGAAATTTTTGTTATGAGCATTTTCAGTCTCCAGAAAATATCTTGGGCTTTAAATATTGCATTAACATTACCATTTGTATGCTTACATTTTTGCAGCCCTGGAAATAATTTTCAAGCTGTGGTCAATTAACACAAAGAAATACTAATAATTTTTTTTCCCTCTAGCAAGTAATAAATCATATTTTTAAAAAATATTTTGCTAGTATTATATCTCCCTCTACTGGTAAAATATAATTTTCCTTACAATTAATTTTGAAATCAGACAATAATTTAAAAAGAATGCAACAGTAAGTTCCCATTGTGAATATTTTTAAGATGAAAACAATAATTAGATCTAAGTATTGCTTCAAATTTGGGTAAAGCAGGAAGTTCAAACAAGGGTTACTGACTTGTTCTAGGGAGATGGATCTACTAGGAAAAGAGAATTATATTTTCAGTGCAAGGGTCAGCTGGAGTTCTCACAGTAATTTCTCTTAAAATCAGAATAGAAAATATTTAAATACATTAGTAGCTTAAAAAGGTTAATACTCTATTACAATAAAGGAAAATACCAGGATGTACAGGTTATCCTCTGGTGGCCCTAAAAATGGGACACAATTATGGCTTGTGAAATAATATTAGAAGTAGTGATTATTATAAATAAACGATGGCTTTAAAAATAGAAAACATTCACTCCTCTGTTAAAACGATTAGGAAAACTCTAAAGCAGTGCAATATGAATAATAAGTAGAGTAAATTTGTATTCAGGAAGGAAACCCTCAGCATTCTGCAACAGATTTAAATCAAACAGATCAAGAATACCTTGTGCATTATTGACTAGTAAAATTGACTCAAGAAAGAGTTTTCATTCTCCCATTGTTTTTACTCTAGTTCCTCAAATACATACAAGAGAAAAAACTATAGTGGAGGCCTCTTCAGCTTCTTTAGAGCACAGACGTGTGCATTTTTCCAGTTAATCACTGGAAATTGAGTACCTGAAATCCTGACTAAGTTTTTCTTAGGATTTGCAGCATAGAGACTGCTCTAGCAAACATACTTTGCCTTTGTTTTAAAGCACACGTAGAGGAGTTGTTTGGGTCACTATCTAGCTTATATCTTTAGGATGACAGAACTCATTCTGAAGCCGGTAAGTTTCATATCTTCAACACAAATACTTCTCCCTCCCAGGAGAGTGCTGTAAAAAGCAGAAACCACACAGAGGATGATTTCAGGTGAATGTTTGATTTTGCAATTTTGAGTAAATATTTTGGTCATCACAGTGCATCAACTAAATCTTTTGTGACAGAATGCTCTCATACTTCTGAATTTTTCACTTTCATGGTAGTAAAGATGTGATGAAGATGATGGCATTGACGAGGAATATGTTTCATTGTTTGTTTTTCCAGAAATTTATCAAAATAAAAGAAAAGCTTAATATTTATCCAAACACAGTGAAATTATAAAAAAAAAAAAAAATAAAAAAATTAAACCCCCAGAAAGTCCAAGTAAGCATGAGAAAGATTGAGGCAGGAAGGCAGGAAGGCAGGAAGGCAGGAAGGCAGGAAGGCAGGAAGGCAGGAAGGAAGGCAGGAAGGCAGGAAGGCAGGAAGGAAGGAAGGAAGGAAGGAAGGAAGGAAGGAAGGAAGGAAGGAAGGAAGGAAGGAAGGAAGGAAGGAAGGAAGGAAGGAAGGAAGGAAGGAAGGAAGGAAGGAAGGAAGGAAGGAAGGAAGGAAGGAAGGAAGGAAGGAAGGAAGGAAGGAAGGAAGGATGGATGACGGTTTTCACATTAAAAAAACAAAAGAGCAAAAGCTGTGCTGCCCTGGTTTTGGATGAATATAACATGGTATTTAACCATGTGATCAGATGAATGTCCTTTCTATGCTATCAGTGTCAAGGTAAATTGATTCATTGCTCATGGTGTGCACTGTCAGCGTCTATTGTTGTCTTGCTTGTCACTTAGATTAATTACATTAGTGGTTCTATATGCTAGCAGCTTTCTTTCCCACGTCAGTCACAGAGGAATTTGCTCTGCACAGGTAATTTCTCTTCTGTGGATTTCTTTGTAGTACTTCTTTCATTAGTTTAAATGGGTAGTAAGAGCACATTGTATCTCCTTCTGATTACTTGCATGACTTCAATATTTGTAAAAGCATGATGATGCAGTCGCTGAATACATGTAATTGCTTTCATTTTCACTGTATTTCTGTTTGTGTTTTTTTTCACTCAAACCTGAAAAAATGTTGTTGAGAGCTAATTGAAAACCCCAGAAAAAGAAAGAATACTTTTCTATGTACAACACTGAATAAGTCTTTCTTTTATTTCAATATTCAGTTACAATTAACCAAACACAATTAGAGAAAATAAAACCTACTGTTAATGAAAATAAAGCCTACATCTTATAAATTACAATATCTTACTAAAAATAGAGCCAGAAGTGATGACAACTGATTTTGATGCAATGGGAATCAGGTTGGAGGCACTGATAGCATACTAGTGCTCCTGTTGTTAATATTTGAATTCATTAGACTGAAATCCAGAACTTGATAAAAAAATGCAAGATGATGTAAACCTTTGCGATATTGTTAAAAGAGAAGAAGACTGGAATCTTACAGAGTATGAACTGTATGAACAGTGATCTAAGGCAAATAGGAAAAATACCATAACAGAAAATGAAAGATCATGAATTTAAGGACTAAGAAAGAGAATTTCTCCTATCAGCTAGGAGCTCAGCAGCTGCAGATATCATTGAAGCATATATATAAACCTGCATTGGAGAGATTTTTCACAGGGGGGAAGAATAATGTGACCTCTGATAACAAGTTGCTTCCATTAGAAAAAGAAAAATATTAAGGCCTGACTACAAAAGACCACTGAGCATGTCTCAGTGATATTCTGTGAAGTATTGTGTTTAATTCTAGTAATACAAATTTAGAGAAAATAATAAATAGAAAATAGCAGGCAGTGATGTAGAGGAAATTATTTGTAATGTACTGAAAATAATAGCTATACTAACACATTCTTGGTTTGTTTACCATTTTTTACCCAGTGCAACTAGTCAGTTAAATTGCCAGTCAGAAAAAAGGGTGCAGGCAGCAGTGGATGAATTATCCAGATCAATACCTGAATTTGTGGTTGGTGTCATCACCAGGGCTTGCAATTGCTAGACCTATTTTGATGTGTGCAGCCTACTTGGGAGAGATAGGATCCACATATCTAGAAAAGCCAGATGCATATTCACTAATAAAATGGACAACATAATTTTCTTGCCTATGTGAAAGTTTAACAATTTACTAAGTCCAGCCACCTCAAGTGCATATATACCAATGCAGTTATTCTGGACTACAAATAGGAGAAAGTGGAACTCTATGCCCTGTCGAAGTATTGTGATGTTGTAAGAATCAGAAAAAAATGTTGGGGAAACTCACAACAGATGGCTACAAAGTGTTTCAGAAGGATAGGAAAGAAAGAGGAGAGGGTGGAATTGAACTCTATGTAAAACAGAAAAATGAATGTATGAGGTTGAGTTGTGGAGACCACAGAAGTTCTATTGAATTCCTGTCACGACTAGAGGGATCATCATGAAGCTAGAATCTTATGACCTTCTAATCAGGATGATGAAGCCAACAAAACCTTAATTCGGCCACTCAAAGAAGTTTTGTGTCAATAGAACATGCTCTTCATTGATGGAGAACTGTTATTTACTTGTTGAGAAGACAGCACAGTGTGGCACAACTTGCCCATCAGGTTTCTGCAAGACAGTGAGGGATGTTTCCTGCTGCAGATGCAGGGCATGCCAGCTAAGACCAGCACATTACTACATTTACTATTCACAAACTGAGAGAACTTACTTGACCACATAATTAATATTGGTAGTCATAGATATACCTATGATAACATTGTGGAGTTTAAGATTCTGCTGAGCACGCTTGACATCAGGAGTAGGACAAAGGCCTTAAATTTTCAAAGAGCCACATTCAATATGTTCAGAGCCCAGCCACTATGAATTCCTAAGGAAACAACCATGTAGGGCAAATGAGTTTGTGAATGCTGGGAGTTTTTCAAAAACAACCTTCTGAATGGCTGAACAGGGGCAAGAACAGTCCAACCCTCAGAAAGGGAAAAGAACAAAGCAGAACAAAAGACTACCCAGGCTTAACTATGAGATTTTGGATGTGTTTAAAGCAAAAAAAGAAGCATGCTAGTTATGTAAAGGAAGCCTTAGCAAGCAAGGACTAAAAGAGCCAAGATAGAACATGTAGAGGTGCAGTCAGGAAGGCTAAGGTTCAGCTAGAACTGAAACTGCACAAGAGAGACATCAAGAAGAAAGGGTTCCTATGGCACATGAGCATTTAGCAGAAGCATTGGGAAGATGTAGGAGCCACTGTTACACAGGGCAGGGAAACTATTTATTAATGCTGATGAGTCAGAAGTTCTCTATACCTTATTTGCCTCTGTCTTTAACATCACAGGGTCAAGTAGCTATAACAACATGTGTTGACCCCCCAGTAGTGAAGGAGGGAAGGGTTGATCTTCAGCCTCTTGCAAGGTCTCAGCCCACATAAATCTATGGGTCTGGATGTAATCCACTCCAAGGCATTAAGAGAAATATCTGACAATGTTGCAAAATCACTATCTATAATATTTGAAAAGCAGTGGAGAAGAGGGTATCTCCCTTATAAATGGAAGAGGCAAAATATCACACTCAAGCTTCAAGCAAGGCCCTAAAGAGGATCCAGGAAACTACTGGGCCACTAGTCTTACTCCAGTTCCTGGTAAAGTAAAGGGATGAGTCCTAGAAATTAGTACAAACCAAATGAACCAGGTGGCTGGGAAAAGTCAGAACAGATTTATGAAAGGGCAAATCATTGCAAAGTAATTGGATCCCTATCTACAACAAAGAGGACATTTTCTGTTGAGATGGAGATGGTTTACTTGTTCTTCAGCAGAGCATTTGACACCATTTCCCACAGTCTTGTCCTGAATAAAATGGCACGATGCAGGTTGGATGGGTGGTCTGTCAGGTCTGTAGGAAATTAGCTAACACACAGCACTCAGGCAGGTAGTTTTTATTCAGACTGACAGCCTGTCACAAATGCAGTCCCACAGAAATTGATACTGGGCCTCATGGTGTAAAACATGTTCATAAATGGTCAAGATAGAATTGAAAGCATCCTCAACAGCTTTGCGATCAACACTAAACTGAGTGATGATGTGGACAAGTTTGAAGGGAGAGCCATGGTTACAGAGAAACCTGGATGGGCTGGAAGAGTGGACTAGCAAGCATTGTATGAAGCTTAATGAAAACAAATCCCTGCACTGGAAGGCTAGGTTCCATGTAGCTGGGAAGCAGTTACATGAAAGGACCTGGGAGTTCTGGAGGACAACAAACGTAATCCAATTGGACATGATACCAGAAATTCTCATCTAACCTCCATTTCCCATGGAAGTTTGGTTTAGGCATTGTTTTGAGGTCCCTTTCAACCTGTTCTATGACTGTTCTGTGATCTTTAAGGTAGGTCAGTAACACAGATGAGAAATAACTTCTGAGAGATTTAGAATTACTTGGGAATTAGGTAACAAATTGATCTAATTTATGTCCCTGGAAAACTCCAGAAGACACTGCAAAAAACAACTACTTTTCAAATTAATATAGATCAGTGAAATAAATATGAGATTTTGCACATGTAGATTTGTTTTGAGGAATCAATTTGTACAGGACGTCTTTGTAGTCAATGAAAAACAGGAAAAATACAAAGAAGCAATCAAAAAACATTAGAAGGAGAGAACTCATTTGCATATGATAAACAAAATATATACAGAAGTAAATTTTGTTAATACAGTGTTCAGCACTATATTGGTTTCTGTCAAATCACAGAAATTATGGAAAACAGAACAACTAGGACGCCTAT
This sequence comes from Sturnus vulgaris, assembly GCF_052056855.1. Classification (NCBI taxonomy): domain Eukaryota; kingdom Metazoa; phylum Chordata; class Aves; order Passeriformes; family Sturnidae; genus Sturnus; species Sturnus vulgaris. The sequence continues at coordinate 76,309,738 of NC_142244.1, forward strand.
CAAAATAAAGCATAAGCTAAATTATTCCAGTCAGTAACAGATAATCTATTACAGTTCTGCAAATTCTTCTGTGAGGGAGACAGCACTCTGAATTAACCTAATTTATCTAGCTTTCTACAATATATTTACAGAGAACTAAGATGGTGAAAGAAGCATAAAAGATATAAACCAAGGATTATGAAAGGATGCAAAAGAATGTGAAAGGATATAAATGGGAAAAAAAACCCAAACAACCAACCCACCAAATCATGAAGTAAAAAAATCCCAACCTAAAATCAAGCAAAAAAATAAACAAACAAACAAACAAAAAAAATAAACCCCCCAACCCCCCTGAACAAACCAAAACAACAACAACAAAAAACCCCCAAACAACAGCAAAAAAAAAGGAAACCCAGCAAAGAATCCAAATAAATCGTCTAAAACTATAATTTCATTTTCTTTACAGTGAAATTCCAAAATAAAGGAGTGCCTCAAGGTTTCCTAATTGAACTGATACTTTGTCTCATATTTTTAAGAGATCTATTGAAGAGGTTGGATAGATAAATATCATAAGTTGAAGGTGACAAAATTACATATATTTTGAAACCCAGAAGTTAAGAGGTACTAGAGGGGTATTTTGAACTAAATGGTAAATGTGGTTTGATCAGTCGTCATTTAAAGAAATGATCTGTTCTCACTTGAATAGTTGCAACAGTTTTAAAGGCCTTCAAAAGAGAAGTTTATTTTTATAATTTATTTAGATCAACTTGAAGATTTGCAATTGCTTTCAAAAATTATTTTATACCAATGACAGTGGTACATGTTTGAGCTAACTGTTTTCAGAATTAGAGTTTCTTAAAGTAAAATTTCACCTGCTCAAGCTAAATGAGAACTATACTGAGAAGATAGTTACAGTAAAAGTTAATAAACATGTATAATCAAATTGTTACAGAACATATTAAAATAAATAAAAGACAGTATTAGGTGTACCATTTCCCTGGACCTGTTATGATGATCATCTCCTTTTCAGTGTAAGAGTTTTGAAAAGAAGTTCAAGACGGAGACCTATCAGACTCATTAACTAATATCACTCCTGCACTGACTGCCAAAACCAGTAATGAAACCCTAACAAAACCATCACAGATTCCTTAAGTGCTGCAAAAATGAGCATCAAAGGTTATGGAACTAATGTTAAAACACTCAATATGAAAATAAAAATTCACACAGTTTGATATTCTTATTTCACACCAGAAATGTACAGTAACACTTACATTTTGTATTACTCTACTATAATATCAGATTGAAATTCTCTGATATTATATAATTATATAACACAATTATAATTCAATGCTGTAACACTGTTATTATAATAAGAAAGCTCATATGCTTGTCATTTAAGACAAAAAAAGCACTTAGGCACTTAGGAAACAGGACAATGTCCATTCCTTAAAGTAAACATTAATTCTTTATTACACACCTTAACTCTACGTGCATAGCATAGGCAAATTTGGGCCCTTCAGAGAGGCATCACACCAAAGCTAAACAAAGATGTGGATAAAGTAAACCAGCAAAAATCATTGAGATTAAGAGAAAATATTTATCTCAGGCTTACTTAAATTTGCAATAAATAATAGTGATCATTCTATGATAAAGTAATTTTTGTAGAACTGTTTTACCCCATCAATGTATGTTCAGCCTAGCTGATCAAGTTGCTCAAGGGATTGGATGAGACTTAAAATAATCATCAGGTTTAATAATCTATTGCTAAATTAATTTCTCTTTGCTTCAAAATGAAACGTTACTGTACACATGTAGTCATAAAAATTCAAGGCATTCTAAAGCCACATAAATCATTGCCTTGGAATTTAGGTGATAATTAGTAATTTATTTATATTAAAAATTCATAATTATATAATAAAAATAATAGCAACCTTAACTCACTGTTGTGTTCCTTCCTACTTTTAACAGGGGGAATTAAGAAATCAATTGATACTATAGAATAAGGATAACATTAGACACATTTAGCATTTAAGAAAGAAAGGCAACTAATATATTTTGTAAATTTGAGTTTACATAAAAAAAATATTTCCATGAATCCCAAACTTAGTGTAATTCCACTGATACTAACTGGTATATTTAAAAAGTATTTTAAATAGTGATGTTGTTGTTTTGATGATTGCACTGAAATAAGTTCTTCAAGCTATAGGAAAGAAGACGATTTTTTTGGTTAAAAATTAAATCAATGTCATGAAATTCTTATGGTGTCAAGGAACATGTCGACTTGTAATGGAAAATCACCAAAGGCCTTGCATTATTTTCAATTCCCTCTTTAATTTTTAAATCGGCATAGGTATCTGCTAATTAAGGACATCTCATCATTTACTGAGGTTAGTGGGAGTCAGTCTAGATTCAGACATCATGGAACAACATAGTTCTTAAATTTAGCTCAGATAAAGAAGGACTGCTCAGTGCTAGGAATAACTACTCTTCACTGACTTTACTTCAAGATAATGCATTTAACGTAAATAGCATGTCTGTACAGCAGTATAACTACAAATATTTACTAGATACTAGAAAAATATGCCCAGGAATTATTTATTTTAATTTAGAGGTTTTCCAATATTTTAAGAAAGATGAAGGTATAAATGAAGATAAGGTTTGCTCATGCTCACTCAGAATATTCTGTACATTATTCTGAATTATTACAGAGATTTTTATTCATTATAATTGCAGAATGCCTCAAGATTAAATTATGAATTTCTTCCAATGACATGTGCATTTTATAGCATTAGGAGTTTGAGATTTAATGGTCTTGGGAAGCTTAAATGTTATTAAACTTTTATTAACCAAGGATTTTCTCAGTGTAATTGAATAACAGAAAACACTTGAAGCTTTGCTGAATTAACAGAGATTAAAACCATGAAATAAATTGAAAAATAAGCTAATAATTGTAATTAGATTTCACTTTAATTTATTTTAACTTGAAATAAAACAAAAACAGTATTGACAGTTCATATTTACTTGTCCAACAGTATATTCTTTCTATCTTCAGCTCAATTTTTTCTGCACAGATAGGTGATACTAGGCTTAGCCCAGAGTTTTATTCTTTATACTATAGTTTCGTTTCCAATCTCCATGAACTAGCACTTTTTCAATAAGGAATAGTCTTCTAAATCATCATACAAATTAATATGCTAGTAGTGTCCTAATACCACTGTATTTATCAAATATTTTCCTCTCTGTTATGATAAAAATATAAAAGCAGACTCTCTCAGAAAGTTAGAGATAGATATTCAAGGTTTCTTTTCCTCCCCCAGAAGGTATTGTGGCTTAACCCCAGCTGGTAGCTAAGCACCACACAGTTGCTTACTCAGTCTCCTCTCGTGAGATGGGAGAGAGAATGGGAAGGGTAGAAGTTAGAAAACTCGTGGGTTAAAATAGAAAAAGTGTAATAGGTAAAGCAAAAGCCACATGTGCAAGCAAAGCAGATCATGGAATTCATTCACCGCTTCCCATGAGCAGGCAGGTGTTCAGCCATCTCCAGAATAGCCAGGCTACATCACACCATGGTGACTTGAGTGAAAAAACACCATCACTCCAAATGTCCCCTCTTCCTTCTTCTTTCCCCTGCTTCATGTGCTGGGCATGATTCAGTATGTTATGGAACATTCCTTTGGTCAATAGGGATCAGCTGTCCTCTTCATGACCTTTCCCAGATTCTTATGGACCCCCAGCCTATTCAATAGTGGAGTTTACATCTATCATTCTATTCTACAAATTTTGCAGCTTGGGAAAAGGCTAAATTATTTGCAATTGTGATTGGGTCTAATACAATATCCTTTGAAAACAAAGGCTACGTCTTCAGAATCATCTATCTGCCATTCAGCACAATGTGTTACTTACCAATAACATATGTGAAAGATAATTTCAGACTTTGGAAATAAATATGTTTCTTTTCAGCTGCTACACGCATAAGAATGCAAGTGTGCACAATTAACAAAGAAATACTCTATATAATCTGCAAATCATGGACAGCTCCAATATTCTTTATTTTGGTTTTACCAGATCCACCAAGAAGACCCACACCAACAATTTGTAGCATGTGTGAATATCACAGTTTAGAAAATGTAAAAAATAGTTTACTGTGATGAGATTTTGAAAGTAAGGAAAGAAATAAATACTTAATTTCAAAAATATGTATTTAATTTGTTCCACTCTTTAGAATACGTTCTGTTGGTTTGTGGCAGTTTTTATTGTGAGCATCAAAAGTTTTGAAGTAGGCTTTACCCTGGACTGCAAAAATCTCACACTGAAACCTTTGAAAAATAGACTTGTACTGAGCAATTTATTCTCAGTTGAAATGGGTAGGTTTAAGATTCTTCCCTTTTTCTACTTTACTTTATAATTCACTCATCAGAGTGTCCATTCTGAAACTCAGAAAACTTCATACTGAAAATAACATCAAAATCAACATGTGTGTACTTGTTCCAGCTTTGCCAGAACAGAAATGTTTCAACGGGAAAAAGCTTAGAAAGAAATGGCTTGGTCCACTCTGGTTCCTCCATATCACAGTAATTAACTTCAAATGATATGACTATAAAAGATTTATAGACTTTAAACTTGTGACTATTGGCCCATCATGAAAAAGTAATTGCTACCATAAGTCACAAAGCTGACTAAGGATGCACTGATCTGCCATAGAGTGTTTTTCTGGGCTTAGTAAAAGGACATCTGAGATACATGAAACACTGCAAAACCAGAATATCAGCCTGAGATTGCCTGGTTTCTTTCCAGAGAATTCCTGGAGTAATGTCTCTGATTTTCTAAGGACAAATTACAGATGTAGTTGTTGAAATTGCCTCAAAACTCTATTACCACCAGGAGTCACAAATAGAACATTGAAGTTCTGCTTTTACTCAGAGATGTAGAAATTTTTTGTTAAATGGGAAGAAAAAAAAAAGAAAAGAAAAAAAATATGTCTGGCCTATAGATATAGTCAAATAGATATAGATAAAAAGTTGTTGAGAAAATTTAGTATATGCACAAATATGTTAGTATGTATATCATTACTTTCTGAGTGAACTATTCATAGACCTTAGGATATTAATGTATTTGCGACTATTCAGTCAAAATCAACAAGATATATGACTATGTTGTGGTAGTAAACATTAAACTATGCTATCAAGAGGACACAAATTAAAGGCTGCTGAAAACATCCAAAACCCAAAACAGTCCAAACTTAAAATAAAACCAAGAAAAAACTGCAAAACCATAGCCAATCTGAAGAAAAAAGTCACCTCCTCTTAGAAAACTTTGCTATTTTAGTAGCGAGGATGGTACCCTTGTTATAATCTGAGCTCCTGGCAAATTGGTGTCTAGTTGACAGGTATATAATATGAACACATTGTGAGTTTCAGAGTTGCAAAATATCTGCAGTATGGACTATAAGATTAACTGTAAATTGTATTAGAAGCAGTCCCCAACACAAATCAGTCTACTCAGTATTTATGAAACTGGGTGTTTGGTTTATCACTGGCAGATTTATTTCATAAGAAACTTGGAAAACTTAGTAAAAATGATTTCACTGCCAAACACCAACCAATTTATATCCATAGTTTAATGAATCTTCTTTCAATCAATCATCACATTGCTACAATTCTGATTTGTGTACACACACACACACATATATTTGTCTTCTTTTGTATTAATGTGTGGTATTTATCAATAACACAAACATGGCAATATGTTTAGAAAAAGAGGATAGGTCAAAATTATGGTTGAAAACAACCATCTGAGTAGAAAAGAAATTAAATTTATTGTATTGCATAAGTGTTCCCCTGCTTTTCTCTTTCTGCTTTTATCAATTGCCTCTGCAAGCTGTACCAGCAGTGCAACTACCGGCAAGTTGTTTGTCATATTACCTAACCCAGAAATTAAGGCACTCTATAATACCAGAAAATACCAGAAAAACCCCAACAGGAACCACTTTATAAATATTTTGTAAAGCCCAAACAATTTTTATTACCATAAACGCCACAGTGGTGTCACTAAGAAACCTTGGTGATGAGCACAGGATAAAAAAAACATTTACAGCTTGCTTGTAGGAATTGGAACACAACTGAATTGTAAGTTCCCTTGGGTTATGAATAAATCTCTTTAGCAATTTTAGTGAAGATCATTGGTATTTCCTTGCAACATATTTTTTTTAATGAAAAAGAGAATTTAGGCAAAAATAATAATAATAATAATAATAAAAATTCTGATTATAATTTTAAACATCACTTTTTGTATAAATGAAAGACCAAAATACTCAAATGCTAACGTCAAAAGGAAATATGAGAACCAACTAAATAATGGAATTCATTTCTTGCAAATGTCTAAAAGCAATATTTTCCTATTTAAATATTCCTAAAGTTACATTTTGAAGTGTCTGATACCAATAGAAATTTCAGCATTTGAAAATACTACCTCAATTTGACAAATTCTAAAATATCAGTTTTCCGACTTGAAAAGGGAATTCAGTTTTTAATGCTCTCTGATTGCACAATATGTATCTATTAATAAGTTATGTACCACCTTCAGAAATATGAAGTATGATCTGATTTACTTGAATCTTTTGTCTATCATGAAGGGAGTTGAGTAGTATCACTATATTTTTCAGTTCACAATAGCACTGTCATTGATTTCAAGTTAAATGATTCTACTGTGCATATTTGTCAAAAAGTCCTTTCTTTAACATCATCATTAGTTTAGAAATTTCTGTCGAATCAAACATATGTTTTAATATTATGTTAATATTCTACATTATGAAGCCAAAAGCTTGTCTGTTTTCATGAAATACTTCTGTGAGAAATATAGTCATTTAATTTGCTTGTTCACAATTTACATGAAGATCAAGTGTACTGTGTTTGAAAAAATTGCTTAGGAGGATATTTGCCATATTCAATCTGTGACAAACTAAATTTTCTGGAAATGTTTACAAGGATGATATTTTCTCTTCCTTTGAGCAACTGTACCTGTTCAGCAGGAGGAAATTCATGCAATGTCAGGACCGAGAGGGAGCAAGCAGGAATCTGGCAGCGTGCACAGGCTTTTGGAGGTTCCTTCAGAATGACAGCTCTGCCTTTGGCAAGCCTCAGTAGTGACAGTGGAGCTGTGCTGAAGTGCAGGAAAAGACTGAACTTGCTGAAGAAGAAGCTGGGCTAGACAGAGGACTGTATCAATTACTGGTAAGGAAAATATTATTTTTATATGTTTTCTCTTAAGCTGTGGCACACAGATCTTTTTTTACATGTGTGTAAAGCATTTCATAATGAAATGCATTGCACACTCCTATTCTGCTCAGGTTACCCAGCCATCATCTTCAAACTTCCAGGGAGACACGGGAGGGCAGATGCTTTTAGTTCTCTGGATATCTCTGAGTAGTTTTAAGCTAAGCTTCCTTGAACTCTCCACGGGTCTGTGCTTTGGTCTTGAGGGCAGGAAGACTGAGGTCTTTATGAGATAAGTGGCATCGGGTCACCATACACTTTAGTTCACACAGAAACCCTTCCTAGAAGTCCCTCTCTACCTCTTCTTCCTCTTCACACTTTTCCCATGTTCCAGCAGGAATCTTCTTCATGTCCTTCAGGAAGAGTCTGTTCCAGCATAGCTCCTCTATGGTCCACAGTTCGACTAGGAAAGCTGCCCCTGTATGGTTTTCTCTCCATGGCTCACAGCTCCTGAAAGGAATCTGCTCCAGCATGGGCTGGAACATGGGCTGCAGTGTGGAGATCAGCTCCATTGTGAATTCTCCAAAAGCTTCAGGGGAATCACTGTCTCAGTGCCTGGAGCAACTAATTTTTTCTTTTATATGCACTGGTATCTCATGTTTATTGGGATCTTAGTGACTCAGGAATGAATTTTGAGATTGTTGGCAAGAAACACACTCTTTGTGTGAGGAGGACACAAAGACCCTTCTTCAAAAGCCAAAAACTTCCAGTCAAGTATACAATTTATTGAGGTTTAACTTAATTATGTAAATCAGTTGAACAATGTGGCAAATGGACTGCTGTGATATGGGGAGCAGAAAAGGATGTCTGCAACAGGAATGGCAATGAATCCATTAGCCTTCACAGACAAAGGGAAAGGCAGATGAATATCATCTATGGAAAACTGAGTACTTCCCTGGGGCAAGATATGGAGAATATTATCTGTAGTAAAATTAGTACCTCTTCTGACCCTATAAATATTACCATCTTCTTAGTATTGTAGAACTTTGTTTTAAATATGTAGGCAGTGGGTAAAAAGAGAAAGATTTCCTAGCTCCCATGTAAACAAAGGAGTGCTGATGCTGATATTTAAGGCATGTTAGAATAAAGTGATACAGAATACTGGATTTATTTTAAAAATTAATATTTCTACCTTTTGTTCCCTCAAATCTTCTTTACTCTAATCTCTAATAATCCAAATTTCATTGTTCCACTCTTTTCAGACATTTTAGTGTAAGAAGTTAACTTGTCAGCAGAAAATCCAGTTTCTATGTATGATAAGTGAATGTCTGTATAGTGAGCTATAACATACAATAATGTACAAAATCAATAAATATGTAGTGCTCCAAGATATCTATTAATTGCCAGCAGAGTGACAGATTGATGCTTGTTAAAATATATTCAATTCATGCTGTAAGATCTCAAAGTGCTGAGTAGAAAAAATGCCAACTAGAAATACCCAAGTCAGCATAAAAGATTATCAGAAAGTTTTCGAAAAGATAGAAATACTAGTCAGCAGAATAAAAACTACACATCTGTATGATTTTGATCTTTTTAAGCTAAGAATACTCCAGTGAAATTTTATAGGATACTGTATAAAATATCATCAGTAGTTAAGCTGTCTACCAAGTGTACAGTTTAAGCCCTACAAACTTTCTTTAAGTAATAAAAGCAGGTAGGTACCAGCCACCCAGTGCCAGGTCTCATGAGAGGAGCAGAAGAAAGTGGTGCAGTGCTTACGGTCTCTGCAGAGAGTTCAAACTGCAAGTAGCAAAGTGTAACTGGGTTGCTGTCTGCTCTGCTCACTCACAGGTTTAGGCTGCAAACTTGATGGTTGTCCAAGCTGGAAAGTGGCCATGCAAAACTACCTGGAAGCCTGAGACCTCCAGGGAATTAGAAGTATAACGTCTTTGAAAATAATTATAATTTTATAAAAGTACAGGGTGATGGTGGCCTGCTGAAAGAAAAACTATGCTGTCATTTCCACCCAAACTGACCTCAAAAGGATTGAAATAGCAATCCAGACCTCAGGTTGCATAGGGTTCCAACATCAGGGAGCCCCTCTAACACCTAAACACAGTGATGGATGTCATACTGTCAAGTGTGACCAGCTAGAAGTACTTTTCAAAACAAGTGGCTATGTTACAAGAGACACACAACAGGCAGCACTGTATCTCAGAATGTGAGTGATAGATCAATACTACTGACTGTGTGTTGTCCCAGGCTGAGCAATGGCCTGGCCTTAAAGCCATGCAAGAGCAAGATAAGCCTGAACTCAACCTTGAGCTGGCTCACAAGATGAGTTACTACTTGGGCAGAAGGAAGAACCTTCCCCTATGGAATGCCTACATAGAAAATACAATGCTCTGAGGGTGAGAAATGAAGACATGAGTAACAGAGGAGGATTCGGGAGAAGCTGGCCATGAGAACTTGATCCAATTACCCACCTAAATTAAAACCAGTACCACCAGAAATGTACTTAAAGTAATCAGCGATTTCTTGTTGAGACCCACAGATGCACCCATTACTATCCAGGCAATATCTCTAGAGATTTTTTTCATTCCTACCAGTCCATGTAGGGTCCAATGATACTGTGATTGAGAAATTTAGTGTCAGAAGTATTTATTATTATTTTCAGTTTGAGCTTATGAAGTCAAATTTGGTAATTCTTTAGCTTATTTGTCATTTCAAAAATGCTCATGCTAACAAAAATATCACTGGAATGTTACAAGTTTTCCAATGCAGACACATTTTTTAACTAGGAGACCTTCCATTTAGTCACCAATAGATAGTTTTATGTGTTTTGGATCATTGTATTGTTTAATGGAAATAATGATAAAATCACAGGATGGTTTGGGTTGAAAGGGACATTAAAGATCATCTTGTTGCAGTCCCCCTGCCTAGTGGAATGGTAGGGACACATTCCACTATACCACTCTGCTCAGAGCCCCATCCAAACTGGCCTTAAAATCAACTAAACTTCTTAAAAATTCTTCTTCCTTCAAATATAGTGGGATATCTCCTTTCTGTTAAGAAGCACTGTGTTCTTTATTCTTCATTATTCTCTTACTGTTAAGTATGAGTCTACACATAAAATAATTACTTATGAGGAAACACTTGAACACACTTGAATAAAATAGTGATAATTTTAGATTAGTTTTATAGAAATGTGGTAGCATGTGTTATTTTAAGTTTTATGGTCAAATGATTCAGCTAGCTCCCGCTTCCTCATTTATGATATATGCCCAAATATTCCTTCCTTTAACGAGATTATATTGGCTTTTCACATAATTTAACTTAAAAGCATTCTGCTTTTGATATTGTCTTCTATGAAATTGAATTAATAAATAAGAAGTGGCAACAAAAACTTAGTGATATCTATATTACATATTTATAGAATATGTGTTTCTTTTGTGATGAACCAGACTAATGCATCACCGGGGTGGCAGCTCTTATCACAGCTACTCTGATGATGTATTAATATAGCATATCACCACAGTGGTGTCACTGTGATAATTTAGTAGTGTGCTACATCATCAGATTGATGATGAAGAAAGCCTGTGCCCAAGACAGAAATCACTGAGAAGCTTTGTTGAATTCTTTGTTGAATTTGTGTGTATATTTGAATAGGTCTACAGAGACAAAAGTTTTAGAATAGTTTAATGGTCCCCTACTCTACCTGCTTTCTATTTCTATCTTCTATTTTAGTCTCTTTCATTTCCATTCCATTTATCCTTCCATATTATCTTTCCTTTTGCAGTTTTCAGCTTCTGTTACTTTTGCCTACTGCCGTTTCCCTCTTTATCCTGATATAGGATAGCACAGGTCTAGGGTAAGCTGTAGTCTTCCCTGCTATCCACCTGTCTCCTGTCCTTTCCTATTCTGCTTTTCCACCATTACTTACATTATTCTATATTTATTACTCTGGCACTCATCCTTCTGTCATGCTAGGTTATCCCTGTGGCACCTATTCTACCTTTCTGAAAATGGTGACCTCTGGCTTAAAAATGCATATTTCATTTGGATTCTGTAATTGCCATAACATATGGGTTTTAGTGTCTTTTCCTTCATTATCTCTTACATGTTTTCAATGAGGTGAGATGAGGCAGGGTGAGATGAAGCAGAGAGGGAAGGCAAGGCAAGGGCAAGGGCAAGGGCAAGGGCAAGGGCAAGGGCAAGGGCAAGGGCAAGGGCAAGGCACCTATATGTTCTTACACTTGGTCACTAATTGAAATAGGATATGAGCTGAGAAAAATATGTTCTGTAGGAGGACAGTTTGTCCTCCCGCATTTTCTTTTGATTTGTCTTGTCAATAAACAGTAATTTAACTGCCATTTTTATTAAGAGCTCACAGTTCTCTAAACAGAAAGCTACAGGTCTGGAATAACAAGTTGAAATATTGTGCCATGCCTTGGGTACCATGTAATAGTCACAGATCAAGACTTTTTTTTAAATTTTTGTTTGTTGTTTGTTTGTTTATTTAAAAGATTTCATCTTGATCTCTTAAACGTTAGGAACATCTTCAAATTTAATTTGTTTTATAAATGCAAAATTATGTATCTTCATGATAAAATCTCGATGCTAAAACTGTCAACGTAGACTTTTCTTGTATTTCTAGCCATGTCTTTCATTCTAGGAGAAAAAAAAATATGTTCTACATATGCTTTAGGAGGTAAGTATCTCAACACTCCTGTGTTGAACAAATAATGTTCTCAAGCACAATCTTACACAGGACGACCAAATATTGCAAAATATTCTTAAATCTGGTCGAGCTATATTGTCACTTGTATTTCAAATGTTGGAGAGGAGAAGCAATAGCAAAGAAAATGTAAGTATACACCATTTCACGTATAAAACAAAAACTATATGAGAAAAAAGAGCACATAAAACCTAGATGCAGTCTGTTGGGCATTGCTTGAGAAGGCATGAACTGTTCACTGATATTGAAGGATTTATTGAGGAAAACTGTAAATAACAATGTACTACAACTTGATGGTTTGCTCTAATGTTCTTGCTGGAGCTCACTCTTTGCATTCTTTGCCCAAACTGATGGGTAGAGGAAGTTAAAACCTGAAAACATACACAGGTTGCAGTGGGTCAAGTCACAGCAAATGTTCCTTTTGGCTTCCTTTCAAAGGTTTCAATAAAATGGAGTAATAATTTTTAGAAGATTTTAAGCTTGTTGATTCTGCACCAGAGATTTTTAAGAACAGAAAGTACACAAGAATTCTCTTTGCCTTAAAGTATTGCTCCTAAATATAGTATAATTTTTTTCTGCACTGCCAGAAATTTGAAACTTGAACACATTCTTTACATCTTCTCATTTTCCAGGGAGTCTTTGCTGAGATGATTATCCTGAATATTTCTGAGCTGCTGTTTGACCTCTGATTATCACCTGACATATTACCCAATATTAAATAGTGAGCTCAGAAATGGTCAGAAGTAAAAATACAGTTTAACCTTCAAGGCATGAAAGTGCAAAACTGTTTTCTGAACGGTAGTTTTTAGGCACAAATTTACTACACATGTCCCTAGAAATGAAAATGTGCAAGAGTTAATGTATCATATTATCTATGTGCTTATATGCCTATAGATGATTTTGATGTTCTCTTTCCTTTTCCTTTGATAATGTGGGCAGATTTACAGAGATTGTAGAAGCCTAAATTAAGTAATTCTATTGTTTCTTTTCTTTGCAGTAAAGGAAGTCCTTATAATAGCCTATTATATTATTTTACATTATTCCCATTATTATTTTAGAAAATACTATGCTATTCCAGGAAATGGCTTTTTATTTTTTTGTTTCATTTATGAACTTAAATTTGTAACACTTTTTAACTTCAGTGTGCAGCAATGTATTAATCATAAACAGTCAACAGGAAGACTTCAAAAAAGAATATATTAGTAGATTCAAAATTAAACATAAGCTCTTTATATGGGGAAAGGTCAATAAATAGTAAAGTTTATAGTTCTAGAAAAAAAAGCAGAAATAAAATTACATTAGATTTTGCTTCCATTTGAAATAGTATAAATGTGAAAATGTAAGTCACAGTACAGAATATACAAATAGGACCAAATTCTGGTTTTGGTACTTTCCTGATAGTCTTATATCCAATAGCATTGATGTGAAACACCAGGGGGCACATCTTAACAGAAAATATAGCGTACCCTGAGATAATGCAGCCTTAATACATGTAGTTAAGCAACAATTAGGGAATTCAGTGTAATTAAACTACTTCCACTGTGAAGCTGGGAATACAGACAGGAAGACTTGGACTAATGTCATTTTACATTGTTGGATTTTGGAATCCCAAATGGCGCTTCAGAGTAATCAACCTGCTGAACCCTTCAGTGGTCAGTCAGCAAATTTATTATATAGCTGAATGAGGACACTAATTAAAATGTGCTGAGGAAAAGGGCAACATGCAAATCATGCTTCTTGAGCATTATATCAAGAACTGCAGAGACGTGTTTCTTTTTGGTTTTAATTTTCAAGTCTAAAAGTAAATCTATATTTTCTTAGAATTTTATTTTACAGGTATCTTATTTGAGTACACATAGGAACATAATATCCAAATGGTGAGGAAAATATTTAGACACGCAAATTACAAATACTTTAAATTAATAGCCACAATTTATATTTAGCTTCTTTTTCTGAAAAATAATAGTTAGGTGGTTCTTCCCACTGTTAACTCCAAGCAATAATTTGAATTGAAGAATAAATATGTGTGTATGAAAATATTCGCCTGTGAGAGCTTAAGAATTCGGTAATAAATATTCATAGTATTGCGGTCTTTTCTAAAGAATGGCACCAGAAACTAAAACACATTTATTTTTAATGGAATACACGCTCTAAATGACTCTAGTTCAAGAAATGGAACTTTCATGAGTATAGTTGTTATCCTTTAAGCTTCTAATTGCTCAAAGTTATGACATGATAGTAATTATTCAGAAATTGTCTTTTTTCCAGTATTCTAGCCACTGACATTAAAAAACTGCTTGCTTTCTTTGTTTTCATGAATGCAGTACATATTCAGATGGAGGTTTACGTGAACCATTTTAATTGAAAATAAATTTTAATTAGAATATATATGTTTAGAAATAGGAAGCAACATAGCTATGTTAATGCTTTGTTGTTTATTGTATATAATAAATAAATGATAGCTCTTACATGCAAAAAAAAAAAAAAAAGAAATAACTTTGCTGCAAATCCATGTTTATTTTTCATGTAATTTGATAGATCTCTTCATTATTGAAAGGTTTTAGACCACCTGTCTTTTGGAAACATTATTTAGCAGCACTTGGCCTTCTAAAGGTAATTTCAAAATGAGATTATTATTAAATATGATGTTGAGCACTTTGGGAAAATATGTATTTTCCAGTAGTGAATTTTAGAAGTTCAACTTTGTTGTCTCACATTCCTGATCATATACTGAAAAGTACTGAAAAGTTGCTCATTATATACAAAACATTCTGAGACATAATTAAAACCAATTTTTCGTTTTTAAAATTTGAAGTATTTTAATGTTTTATAAATTAAATTTTAATCAGAAGAATTTATATAAATAGTATACAAGTCTTGTTTTGTAACTACATTGTTGTGAATCCTTACCATTTCAGAAATTTATCAACATATAGATTGTTCACTTTTTCTCTTTTTTAGTATGCTTTTTGTTTCTCTCCATGTAAGATAAGATAACAATATTTTAAAGTCTTAAATGGTGGTTCTGCAAAGTGCTTATGTGACACGGTAGTAGAAAATTATTATAAGTATATTTGTTGCTAAGTTATGATTCTCAAATACTTTTCATTATTCATTTAGACTCCCATCTTTTATTGAAATTCGTAACATAAATGCTACTATCAAATTCTGTAAGAATAAAAACACTACCAAGCACTTTAAGGAGAGCTGCGAAAGCAAAAAGAAAAAGAAAGAACTACTATGCCAAAGTAAAGCAACCTGCATTTATTTATTTTCAAAAATTTAGGTGATTCTATAATTCTATCTCTAATAAAAAGACTTACCAGAACTGCAATGGAAAGGTTTTACAACTTGTTCAAACTGGTGGAAATACTTATTTTAAATACAGTAAGGCAGTTAACACTGGTAAGATTGCAGAACCTGTCTGAGAGTAGAACTCTGCTATATTTTTGTATGTTTCTTGAATTTAGATTGTGGCTTCCCTTCTCCAGTTTTCTTTTAAAATATATATACTTTCACATAATTGCTTTATCATAGTATTTTTTTTTAATGAAATCTCTTGACTTCTAACAGATAACTTAAATGGATTCAAGCTCAAGTTACTCTCTTTCTTTTACATATCATAAATGTATTACGCCTTTGTTAATTATACTTTTTGTATAAATTCCAGATTAGACCTGAAAAACTGAGTTGAGATTTACTTTCTAAATATCTGTGTTTACATTAAAATGTGCTTAATATTATTAAAAATCAGTAATATAACCACCACAGATTGAAAGAGCAGTGAGGAATAAAATATCATTGAGAGGATGAATACAATTAATATTGTTTTATGAAAAGTATTTCAGGTAATTCTTTTCTACCTCTTAATTTTTAAAATGTATTTTGGAATTACTTTTATCTTAATAGCATTGCACATTATTTTACAAAAATCAAGTATTGCTATTAGATTCTGGATTTTTTTATTTATTCCTGCCAAAGTATTACAAAGTGCTTTCACATTGTATTTCTTTTAGTCTATCTATTAAAGCATTTTGAGTAACTTTGTTTCTATCAAAGCAGAGGATTAAATCTTCAAACTACAGCAATCCTAATGTTTAGAATAAGATAATAAAATAAAATGTCAATAGTAGGACAGATTAGATATTTCTTACAGATGACAAAATTGAGAAAAATAATATACTGTATTGAAAATGACAAAAAATTCCAAGTTAGAATATTGCTTTTAAATCAAATTTTAATGTGTAACATTGTTAGAGGAAAGTACACCACTCAGGATTTGACAGCCCAACAGAGATGAGGCTCCACAGCCCCAGGTCCCAGCTACAGAAAAGCTGAAAATGTCCAGCAGACACAAGTACACAGATCACACACACACAGAGGTTTATGCATACATACTTACATGCATACATGGGCAACAGCCCCAGTTCTCACACGGTCATTTCACTGACATGAAAGTAAACTGCACCAATGGGCTCAGCCTTCAACCTGACCTTCACTTCGGGTCACAGATTGTCTGGCTCACCTGCTCTCACTCCAGCTGCTGGCAAGCCAGACTCCCACAAATGCACATATGTATGAGAGGCCCTTACTGGGAAACAGCTGAAAGCAGAGATGAGCTCATACCCTCATACACCCAGGACCAAGAGTCCTCACCCAGGTTAGAGTTAGACAGGAATTTAATGGAAGACACAACAGATGTCTCTGATCAAGCACAGGGCATAGCCAGACAAGCACATGAACCAGCTCCTTCCTTTTATTCCCTTATCCTTGTTTCCCACAATTGTTAGCCCCCAAATCATCTAACCTGTCCCTTTTACTGCCATTGATACCTCCTCTAAATATGCCAAAATGAGTCTTGTGCAATCCCAAAGTGCTCTTCCACTGTCTCCACTAATGGTCCCCAGCCCCTGAGCAGCAGCCCCCATTAGTCTGAAAAAGTGTTCTGGAGACTCTCTCCCCTTGACTCCTCTTGATGGGTTTCACACTGGGATACTTGGGCTGAGGCTATTATGCTAGGTTTCCAGCTTGCTATTGTGCTTCCCTGTGCTTCTCTGGACTTGTGAAGATGAACATTTAATGGGCTGATGACCCCTTTGACAGGCCTGGGAAGAGCCAGGCAGAGTATGTTTGGGGATCCTCATCTGCCATAGTTTCTCTGTGTTCCTTCGTGGTGTGGAGACAAGATTTTTTTTACCCACAAAATCTACCAAATACCTTTCTAGAAAATTTAATTTCCAGTTTTACTTTAAATAAATACATTTTTAGAAATTACTGGGTTTTTTTACCAATTCAGGATATTAATGGTTATTTTGGAATATTATACAGAAGTAGAATTTATTCTGAAGGTTCCTTTGGGCACTAAAGTGGATGACAGCAGACACAGTAATTAGTAGACAGTATACCATCACTTTTGACAGTCTGAAGTGTGACTCAAACATTGCTAGAAGCCTCTAGGACTGCGAGAAATAAATCACATCAAGTAAAAGAAAAGCTAGTGCAGATAGCAGCTGTGGAAAAATATGTGTTGAGGCTTATTTCAATTAGAGTCACACAGATGAAAGTGAGAAAGGTTGGATTGATTGCAATTCAAAGAGATAGGAACTTAACTTCAGTCTCCCGAGAAGCATTGAAAGATAACTGAAAAGCACATTTTTAAGAGGAACATCTGTGGTGGAACCACCATGGATTCAATTTCAGCACTTCAGCCTGTATTTCTAAGGTGGTAAAATGAATATAACCTTAAACAATTAAACTGAGTTTAAAAACTTCACTGGAAGTGTGAGTTGAGACAAATTGATCTGACAGGTGAAGGATGCCTATAGCTCTGTCTTGGTGTGCTCATTGGGAGATAATTGCATCAGAAGTGGATCCTAAACATCAGTTTTGATGCATTTTGCATTCTGCAGACCTATAACTTCAGTAATATTTTATTTTATGGAGCCACACTTGAGAAAGTATTGATGTCAATGGAAAAAAAAAAAGAGTTAGAAAAATAGCTGAGATCAAAATGTTAGTACCAGTCAAGGACATTTTATGATTGTGAACAGAAAGCCCTATTTTTTTGCATGCAATTAATTAGACACTTATATGCTAGAATTCATGATAATGAACAGACTTGAACTTACACTCTGTTCTGCTTTGTTTATAAAATAAGTAGGCATGAAACAAATCCACTTGAGTGCTATGCCTCTAGCAGCCAAGGCTTGCTTTTTCCTATGGCATGATTACTTATTCCTAGCTACTTATTGAAGGAAGCCTTTAAAACCTGAGAGCTTATTTTCCTTTAGGGAAGAAAAAAAAAAATGTAGAAAAAAAAAAAAAGAAGGACGACATCTTTCCAAAGGCACAAATGCAAAAATATATTGAGTAGGTCTGAGGATATGTATAAATTTACATGGGACCTGTTGAAGAAAAATGACAGCATGAAATTTTTATGAGACAATATTACATTTTAGTTACTACTCAATCTGATCTGGCATTAAAAAAAAAAGTATATATATATTGTTTAGGTAATTCACCTTAAAAATGGATTAAACATGTAAATAACCCAAAAGGAAACAGATCTTATTTACAGTCACTTTAGTCCAATACTGATGCCGTATGTCAGGTCTGACAGCCTGAGCATGCACAGAACACATTGACCAGCATGGGAAAGCTGTAGACATGGAGCTGCACATGCAAACACACTGTGAGACTGACTGTACCTTGGCTGGTCTTCATCTTTAAAGGCTGTGTTTACAACAATTTTCTAAAGAATGCTCTCTAGGAGTCAAATCAGAAAGTTGCTGGGTCTTCATTTCCAGTTGTCAGTCAGACCTTTCAGCTGAGACTGGTGACTGGCCATGTTAGTACTTCAATCTATTTCAAATAAAACCAAATTCATTTAAACTACCAGAGAAATTACTTGTAACTCTACTTTGGAGAATACAAACCAGCATATGCATGTGTCTTGTATGGCAGACATCAGATAGCATAAGATATTAAAGGAATATATTCTCCTTTAATATTCCACTTATCCTAACTTATTTGTCTAGTGCTTAAGGTGCTTATCAGAGAGAAAGGTAATCCTTGGCATGTGTATTTCATTCAATATCTGTCAAAAGTAAAAAATTAGCAAACTAGCAAAAAATGGGCAGAACAATTCTTGTTCCTTTAAGAATAGTCCTAGAAAACAGACTTCCTTGTCCAAGTGAATATCCTGAACATATGTTTGAAGAGTTTCACTTTCTTTCCAAGGACTATTTTTTAACCTTTGCCATAGGTGTGAATTCTAATCACTTGCATAGGAGAAAGTGAGGTACTGTCATATTTAACTAGAGTGAGCTTCAGACTAAAAAGTATGGTGCTAAGGGGAGCCTGGAGATGTGAAAAGATTTAGCAAGGGGTTTTTTTTCAGTTTTTTTAAATTGAATTCTCTAACCTCTGAGGCACTTCATAAAAAAAATAAATATTACTGGTTCCTTGTTTAGTTTGTTTGTTGAAAAAATGAAAAGTCCTTCTTTTGGAAAAAAGAAACTTAAGATTTTAAATGAAGATAAAGTACAAACCAGCCAGATTTTTGAGTTTTTAACTAGATTTAGCAGGGGTGGAGGTGGTGGATGGAGTTTTGAGTAACAAAGGCCCAAGCCCTCCTGATAATCTAGGAATCAGCAGGGGAAAACTACTGTGCAATGCTTCAAAGGAATTAGGACATGTTCCTCTAAGAAGTCCAGAGATGATACCCAACTCTATATCAATGCATGGCTAACAACCAGGGGTTGGTAGCCACTGTCCATCTAGAAACATGATCTGTTTGCTATCAATGAAAAAGTGCTGGAATGAATTGAATTACTGAAACATTGCAATGAGCAGTGCATTAAGGCATTCACAATACACAGCAAGGGAGGGAGGGAGGGAAGGAAGGCGGGAAGGCAGGCAGGCAGGCAGGCAGGAAGGAAGGAAGGAAGGAAGGAAGGAAGGAAGGAAGGAAGGAAGGAAGGAAGGAAGGAAGGAAGGAAGGAAGGAAGGAAGAGGCAGGGGGGTTTTGTCTTTGTAGAAAAAGGGACTGACTGCAGAGTAGTTTTTCAAAAATAATAATGAAGAGGCTGAGTGATTATGGGTGAAAATTAGGGGCAAAGACAGCAAAGGAAACATTTGGTGTTTGCTTCAGGCCACCCAGCAAAAGGGGTGTGATAGATGAAGAGAATCTTACTTTAGTTACTTAGAACAAAACAATTGGATTACCTTCCGGTAATGTTATTTTTGTGTTACCAAAAAGCACACTGACAATAGCTGTCAATATAATAGCAAATATATGGTCTTGAAGATAAATGAAAGTGGTAAATCTAAGAGCTAAATATCTAGTGTTGAAAACACCAGCAAGTGTTCCTAGACCTGCCATTCTTCCTGAGTATATGCAGAGTTTTGAAGTAACACAGAAAACTTAAAAGATTGAAAATATGTGGTTTAGATATAAGTAAATTTTGCATAAGATATTACAATTCTCAGTGTTTTTGAACAAAAATGAATTTTTTATGGGAAAACATATGAATTCTAATCATTTTCTTTAAATATAGCTACCTGTAATTTTTTTTTTTCAGAACTGACAAGAGTTTAATTCATAACGTAATGTCAAATCAGAACAACTATCCCTGACAGACAGCAGCAGATCTTCTACCTAGAATTTAGTTCTCTTGCTTGCAATAGCAAAATGGAAAAAAAAAAAATCCTAAATTTTAATTTGGACAATGACCTAAATGTGCAAGGGAAAAATTAAGCAGATTAACTGTTCCTATCCTTCATCCATATTAACTAGATATATGTTTTACAGTATGAGAGTGGAAAGTGGCCTTATGGGGTTTTGTAGGACCAGGCAGCAAAGACAGATGATAGCAAAATGACATGATAAAAAGTTGCAGTCTTTGCTAATGTCATGTCTGCAGATTCCTTCTTTAACATTAAGGGAAATTAATTACCACAGGGCATGGTATTTCTGATTCCCCACTAGGCAACAACAGTATCTCAGGAGGAGATAAAATGGTAAAAATGGGGGTTAGATAGATAACAGAGACCTACTTTATGATGACCTATATAAAGCTGTTATTTAGTCACATTTTCCCCTTTATTTTATATATTACTGAAAATAAATATACTTTAGACTTTCATGATATTTTAAGGTTGTGGGAGTTTTGTGGGGACTTTTTTTTTTCTTTGTTTCATGTTTGTTTTTGTTTGTCTTTTTTTTTTTCCTTTTTTTTTTTTTCTGAGTATCAGCTGGACTTCATTCTGTGATGTTCAGAAACAGAAAAAATCAGGTAATTCATGGTGCAGTCAAGTATCATGCAGCAGTACAAAAAACAGTTCGCCAAGAGGCTACCATCATGTAAAATGTTTAATATAATCTGTGGGACTTTCAGTCCAATTCATCATGGGTACCAACATTCTTATAGTACTTTTCACACTCCCTGACTGGAAAAAAAAGAGAAGTCATTTTTCATTTAAGGATCTTAAGGATGGGAGTCAGAGAAGACTGAGAATTCCAATTTACATTACTATATACTAGATTGTCTTGGTATATGTAGTAATGATGAAAAATATTTTAAAACAACCCATGGAACACTGTAAGTGGCATATAAAAAAGAATTCACAAGCTGAAAAATATCTTGTTGCAACTTAAATTACACTTGTCTGTTTGGGGATAATTGAATACATGTTTATCACAAGTGCCTTTTAATTGTCTTTGTAAAAAAATACATCTGAACTTACACTATGTGACTGACAGCAATTTCAAGAATATATGCTCATTCAATTGTAATATTCATGTCAACATCTGCAGCACAATCCCTTCTGTTAATTTCCATAGAATAAGTAGTGCAGGTGTAAATATAGCATCAAGTGGTGGATGTTAAGTCTCTAGCCAACCTCTACACCTATAAATGAATGGGAAGGTTTTTGCTGGCAAAAAAACCCCGTTACTTATCAGTGTCATTCAAATAATTCAGCAAAAACACTAGTAATTTTTCATTTGATTGCATTGAGTGCTATTTTGCCTCAATTTATTTCTGTATTGTGTGTTCTGATGTGGATCTGTACATTCAAGATATTTTAATTATCCGTATGCTTGGAAGCCTAAATATCTGTTCTGTGATGAATTTGCAGTATTTCTTCATGAACTTCAAGCTGAGAAATTGTTTTTTGTATTCAGCTGAATGCCTACTCACTGATGAAGTGGACATTAGCCTTGGTTGATGTGCTGGAATCCTCCAGGCTATAATGTTAATTTTTCACCTGTAAAAGACCCCTTGCTTCTATATAAGGACCCTTACTATACTATTCATTGTATCCTTACTTCTGAGTTGCTAAGAAGAAAGCATACAGACATACAATCTGTGAACTACAGTGCCATAAGATTCTTCTGCAAGGGCAAGTACTTCATTCCTCATAGAATTCCATTCCATTTCATAAAAATAGATAATGGGTAGATTCATAAAATATGTAAGCAGGAGCAAAAAATCTCAGTTCCTAAAGTTTTATAATTTTGAAAGTTTGAGTCAGAATTTAAATGTTTCATTAATATAATGCACTGAATACTCGATTATACAGTACCAACACCCAAAAATATTCTATGCTTTGTTGCTGCCAAAATCCTATATACTTAGAATATAATACTAAGCAAGTTAAATGCACAAAAGTGTGAAGTATGCTTTATGAGTTTGGGTTTTTTTAAATTTACATGTTACTAGCCTAGGTTTTCTTCAAGAATTTACCAACAACAAACCTCAGACAACAGTTGTTTTGTAGTTCTCACTGAGTACATGCATAGATCCAAAGTCATATTTCTGCACTCTCATCCTGCATAATACTATTTATATAATTACTGCCTCTTCAGATGTTATTTTTGTAGCCTAATTATTGCAATTTCTCACAGGAAAATATCATCTGCCAATGCAGTTGCTCAAACTGACTTTCAAATCAGAGGTTGTCATATATGCAAAATCTCCTTTCCACACTTTTTTTGGACTTAAGTCTATACTTTTATGATTTGCAGAAAAAATGGTTTCTGCTATCTTCTTCTTTTTTTCCCATGACAAGTCTGCATATATATTTCAGTACATTTTTTACGCTATAAATAAAAGTTCTACCTCTGTTTCACAATACAACCTATCAAAAATGAGTGCTTTTGTAGTCAATTGTAGACAAAACAAATGTATTGAAAGTGGATTTTAAAAATTCTTTTATTCCATTTTTCATTGCAATTAATACCATTTTAATATAAATTCTGTTTTCTCAGCATGACTAAAAAGAAGGAAAAAAAATTGTCAGAAAATAGCATATTTTGAACTATTACCAGAAATTTCTAAGCATTTGTTATCTTTCTGTTATTTATGTGCAAAAATATTCCTTAATCTTGTCATGTTTAGACCTGAGCGTCTCAGATATTGAAATGTTTTCAAAGTTTTTCAGCTTCTGTGTTTGGTTTTTGTTGGGTTTTTTTTTGTTTTTTTTTTTGAGAGCCCTTGAAATTGCTTAGTTTTGGAAATACTTGTTCTGTCCCCTCATCTGAGTCTTCTTACATGCTAGAGATGACTCACAGAAGGCAATATATTTTAGTAGCCAGAATAAATCTTAGATATTGACTTACATCCTGATAAAATCACTGTATGTTTCTTCAGATTTTAAAAATAAATTCAGCTAAAACTTGTTATAGCCAAGGCAACAAACAAACTAAACCAAAACAAACGAAACCTATAAAAAACCCAGACACAGATTTACTAATCTTTTAAGATTGGTGGGGGAGGAATTTTCCATGTGTCTGAAGTCTGGAGATGAATTGGCCTAAATGTCTCTAATGTAGACATTTATTTTTAAGGTCAATATCTAGTCTTTTTTTAGAGTCGGCAGAGAACAAACAAGTATTTTTAACTACATTTAACCTTTTCTTTAAAGTATACTTTAAATACATCAAATGACTCATAGTCTAAGTGTCTATTTTTTCCTAATGAGAGGGAAAGCCTTTTTCAGAACATTTATTTGACATCTCCACTTCTTACAACTGCCCTGTGAGGACACACTTTTTTCTGTTTGTGTTTGTAGTCTATGTTATTTTTAATAATAAAAATATTTAATTTGATTTACTTTTATATAATACTCAAGTGTTTGTCTTGGTCAGTTGCTTTGGACTGATTGCATAAAGAATTCCTCCTGGTTATAAATGAACCCAGATAGTTATTAAGTTTCTGTCCTGGTTCTGGCCAGGACAAGGCTAGTTTTTGCAGTATCTGCAAAGGGAGGAGCATGGCTAGGACACACAGGCTATTCTATACCACCTCATGTCTTTGCTAGAGGTGGGGGAAACAGTCTTTTTCCTGGAGAAGGAATTCTGGTTGTGTAAGTGTGGTGGAGGGAGAGGTCAGGGTAACCCTGGTTCTGAACATTTTGCATGTCAATCACTCATCTCTCTCTTTTGCATTTTTGTTATTAATGGTGTTGCTGTTCATTTTCTGATCTCATTGCTGTTTCTGTAAATTGTTATTATCTCAAGCTGAGATCTTTACCTTCTGTGCCTCCAATTGTCTCCTCCATCCCACTGCAGGTGGCAAGGGGAGGGCAGGAGTGAACAAGTGGCAGTGTGGTTTGGAAAGTACCATTCCTGAACCATGACAGCTCATTTAAATACAGGACACAGACCCAATCATTTTATAATAAAAAAGATGTACTGAAATGAAACTTTCTGATATATATAGTATTTTCTTTATATCAACTGTCAAAATATTTCCATCTTAGGAACTCAGTTTTACGATGAAATGAAAAAAAAACCCAAAACCCCCAACTTTTTAGGCTTAAATGAGCTCTCAGAAAAATCAATAGCTGTTTTGCATATGCTACAATAGCTTTTCTTTTTATATCATACCACGTGCCCCATTAGAGAAGTGTGTGGAAGGGACATTCACATACTGTGAGACCTCTCCTCCTAAAGATATAGATACTTTTTTCCCATTTGGAAATCTTGATGCTCAAATTTATTAGATGATAGGTATTTATACTTTATTACTAGGTTTAATATTTTATGTGGGACATCTCTATTATGACATCTCTATTATGCTGCAGATGTAAAAGTTCAGAACAAATGTGCTTTGTGATCATATAACCTATAATAAAAAAAAAAAGGGAAGCATGTGCTTAGATACCACTGATTCCAAGTTGGTGCTAAAGTCAAATGGTAAGATCACTTTCAGATGCTACATCTGTGTCTCCAGTTATTTTAAATGTGAACCAAAGTATATAAACAATGCTTTTAAAAAAACTATGGTTCTGAAATACACCTAGATAAATCAATATGGAAGTAAAGAACTAGTTTTTCTCCTGTCATTAGATTATATGTAAAAATAAAGGAACTTGGAAGCCCTTAGTATTAGTTACTATTTGAATGCATTTTAATGCCTTGATGTAAAGTGAATGATGTTTTTCAAAAGTGTTTAAAGATAAAATAAAATATGGGTATTATTTTATTTTAAGTTGCATGTTTTTACAGTCATTTATCTTTTCCTGCATATTTAGCTAAAAAAAATACACAATGCCAAAATTTAAGGATTTAGACGCAAATGCACACACTCCCAAAATTTATTCACAAGAATATTCTAAATAAAATTCTATGATCTACTAAACTGTTGATCTATATCTAAATTGGATAATGTAATGCACCTGTACAAGTGTTTCTAGATCCCAGTCAAAAAAGCACTCAAACACCATAAAGTATTTAATTAAAATATCACTTATTAACACTAACATGACAGTTAAAAAACACCAAACAAAACAAAACAGAGAGCAGATGACCTTACATCCCTTCCATAATCCTCCATGTATTGTTGAATTGGAAGGACCTCCAATTTGGGGAAGGCAAATGACAAAGATCACATCCATTTAGAGTTTCCCTGGCTCTTTGATCTTAACAGTTTTGATATGCTGCCAGAAGAAAATAAATCGATTTGTCATTTCCACAATGGAGCACAAGGGTGCTCATATGAGAACATCATGCTTTATCTTAACGAAGAGAAAAGGAATTTTAGGTGGCATAGCATCATTGCCAAGTGGGAGATGCCTGCTAATCCATTTGTCATAATCAGTTGGGTACGTTTATCCAGGGGCCAAGGAGGATGTTTGGCACTCACAGACCTGAAGGCAAAGAGCTGTTCACAGCACCTGATGGACCTGCACGTACCCATGTTGACTGTCAGGTGAAGCAGCGTCTCCCTCATGCATTAGTCCTCTACTTAGAATCACTACTGACTATTTGTGATTCTGAAAGTGCAAGTAAGTCTTTAAAATAAAATTAAGCAATAAGCACAATACTTTTGGAGCTACATCTCTAGGGAAAGAAAAAAAATTAGTTAATTTCCCAAATATTTCTTTAATTGAGATTTCTTGGAAATACCCGAGTAGGGTGGTTTGTTTTATTTTTTTTCTTTCTCTGAAGAGCTTGTGGATGTCTTCTATGGAAAGTGTATAAGAAGATTTACAAAACAGAAAAATATTTTTGCAGAAAGAGTTCAAGTGATACCTTTTTAATATTTATATTGTATATTTCTTCCTGAAGCTGTGCAACAGATCCATGTTTTCAAGGAAAAATAAACCACAGGAAGTAACAAATTCCTCTGCAGGATGAAAAGGAAAAATCCAAATGTAGCTGTTCTCCCTGTGAAAGTGTTTTCATTTAGCCTGAAAATCAAAGTCAGCATAGATTAAAACTATTCATAGATTTCCCTTTGCTCTCCCTCATATGCTTGGTTTGATAAAAACCAGTGCATCACTAGCTTAGGTTTACACTAAGCTTTAAGTTGTTAAGCAGTTATTAAATCAGCTTTGTTAATATGATTTAATAAAGTGTTTACTGCAGTATATTTTAAAATACAGTCTAGATTCACTTGTATTACGCTAGGTTTTATATAAACGTATCTCTCTGAAACCTGTGTAGTACCTTGGGCATGAGTCATTGCTTCATTATTCAGCCTAAAAAAAACACAATAAAAAAGCTGCTGATTTTGGGTCCTTCTTGTAACAAATCAGATTTATTTAACCAAACTGTGGAGTTTTCTTTATGCAGTCATTGATATGGGTAGCTTTTTTCCAAGAGCATACAATCTCTTTTTCCTTAGAAAATTCATGAGCTACAACATGGTTTCCATCTGGAAATACCTAATTCATGGCAGCAAACATTGTAACACAGCTGTTACAGCTCAGAGCCAATAATATTCTGTATCTATATACATTTATCTTTACATTTTATATCAGTTTCTGTGTAACATGAGGGATGTTAAACGTCCCTTGCTTTTATAGCAATAGAAAGAAACAACTATAAAACATGCCACTATTTCAAATATCAAACTGAATTCCTCTGGTAGTATATTTTAGGTGAGAAAAGGCATTACTCACCAAATAAATCTTCACTGAAATTACTTTAATAAATATAGATTCATATGCTCCACAGATTCAGAGTGACTGTGTGTGAACATTTCCATTAGATGTTAACTTCATAAACAAAGGATGATCATTACATCGTGTTTGAGGACAAAAGTTAATACCTAGGGATAAAGTAATATTCTGTGTTGGATTTGTTTTTCCAAGATCGACAGGTAAAGTTCTCCATAATGAGGATTTTGCAGGAGCATACTATGATTGCTACTGATGAAGAACAGAAGCAATGATATTCCATTGAAACATAAACAATTAAACTTACTGTAAGTCAATTCAGAACTCCATATTCCATAACCATATTGAATAGGGGTGAAACAATTGTGTAAAAGCATGCCTAGAGACTAGGTATCTGAAGTACTCTTATAAGCCCAGAGTCTGATACAGATTTTAAGGGAAACTAGAGTCTTTCTGTATCACTAGTACACAGCCAGGTGGTTTACTCTAATGAGCCTCAACTATTATGAGACCCCTCTGATGAAACCAATGAACTGTGGGGTTTTACTGAGTATCCTAATAGCATAAGCTTAACAGGATCCACATCTAGATACTTCAATTTAGGAGTATATGATCTGGAATTGAATTCCACCTTTGATTTCTGTTAACATACCCTGTTTTTTTTTTCCAAATATTATGCACCCTTGTGTGCTTAAAAGTGTTTTATGTTATTCATGTGCTTGTATCCAAAGCAGCCCCCAGGGAATTTTCTTATTAAGTTGCCTAAGGCCATTGAGTTTTCACAATTAGGTGTATGACCAAGTCTAAAGATTAATGTAGAGTTTCAGGTGAGCACTTCTGTGGATTATATTGGCTGATAATCATCTCCATCTTAGCCTGACCCTCTGTGCCAACCTGACCTTCCGACACTGAGGGGGCATTTAGAAGTAATAATCACAGTCACCAAGTAAATTGCACCCACAAAGTAATTCTAGTTCTTCTATTTCTGTAACATAAGCAGAATTACCAACTGAAGTAAACAATAGGTTACTTTCCTGCAAAGAAGCTTTCCAGAAAGCGTTTCATCTAAATGCTTTGATAAAATACCTTTCCCCAGGACACACAGACCCTGATCTATCATGATTAAGCATTTCCTTGAGATTTTAAGTGAAGTTTAAATAAGCTTTCTTCACTTTGATACTAAAGACATTTCATGGACATGAGGGAAAATAATGTAGTTTAAAATATGTCAAGACTGAATATTCAGTCTTTGTTTGTTTCTTTGAGATGGCAAGCACTATAATAAAATGTACTATGCCTTGCTGGCACTTGAACACACTATTTTTATCTGGAAGTGCACCTGTGATATAAAGTTAACCATAAACAATATGCATCCCTTTCTTCTCTAAATGCCAACTTATTAGTTAAAAGCCTACTGCCATATGGTGAAGCAGTACTGAGAAAGAAAGGAAAAGAAGGGGAAAAAAAGCAATTAAAACAAGCTTCTAAAGAAAGATCTTTCAGGAGAAAAGTTTATGTGATGTTGGGTAACAAATACTGGCATACAAGTTTAGTATTTTAATAAAAAAAAAAAAAAGTTATTGTGCATGGAAAAAAATATTAATAAGCAAACAAAACCAAGGAATAATTATACACTTTTCATGGTGTCCCATTCTCACAGTTTTCAATATACTGACAAAGCTTTTCCCCAGTAATCTGAATGCCAGAAACATTGTATTTGAATGAAGTAAAATTGCCAGGTAGATTAGTCTGCCCGGCTTGATCAAACCATTATGGTAACTTTCAAATCCCAAATTAATCCATACTTAGGTGTTGTGGTTTAAATTGAAGATGTTTGCAGCTGTGTTCTGAAAGAATTAATCATTGAAACTTATTTTATTTAATTGTATTGATTAATTAGCTTACTTGCACCTGTAAAAACATTAATCAGGATACCTACCTCTTTAATCTAAATTAAGTGGAAAATCTAGCATTGAACTACATAGGTCAGTGTGGCCACGCACACTATGAGTGGCTTCAAGTTGCACAATCAAGTTACCAACTTTGACTGAAGGCTATTTTCTGTATTACAATGCCAGTAGCATATGCTACTGAGAAATTCTGGTATTTCTCATCTTGAAAATACCTAGATAGAGTGTCTAATTAAAAATAAATAGTTGAACAGCAACAACTTGCCCAACAGGTGCAGTGTTATTGTCTGGTGAATAGGGCAAACAGCTAATGTAGCTTGGCCAAAAATATAAAAAATCAGGAAGAAGTCAGTTTCTTTTCCTGTCAAAAGTCACAGCTATGCAATTTGGAGGAAAATAATTCGTTTCTATTGAAATGAATAAGTTGAGAGTTAACAGCTTCTATATTATTTCTTATATATTTTATTTACTTCCTTATTTTTGTTAAGTTTCATGGGTCTTAATTTTAAGCATACTAAACTAGATAAAACGTTTTAAAAATACTCTATGGAGCTGCTTTCTTACCTCTGTTCCAAGTAACCATGAAGTCTTAGAAATTGTAGATAGGCTTGAGCTGGAAGGGACCTTGAAAATAATCTAGTTTTAACCCTACCATCTTGAGAAGGAATGCTTTCCATTAGATCAGGTTGCAGTTCTTGTTTCATGAGAGCACAATCCTCTAGCATATCACCTACTCCTCTCAGTTTGGTGTCATCTGTCAACTTGTGGGGGGGGGTACAGTCTGTCCCACCACCCAGATCATTAATGAAGATGATGAATAAGACCACACCCAGTACCTCTGGGCTGCAGTGCCAGTTATTGGCCTTCAGCTGCTCCTCATGTTGCTGATCACCCTCCTCTGGGCCCAGCCACTCAGCCCGTTTTCAATCTGCCTCACTGTCTGCTCCCCAGCCCTTACGCCAACAGCTTGTCTGTGAGAATCTCATGAGAGATGGAGTCAAAGGCCTCAGTGCAGTTTGGGTGGACATTATTCACTCTCTCCTCTATCAGGGCAGCTATTTCATCATGTAAGTTTGTTAAGTCAAGCCTGATTTCCCCTTGGTGAACACATGCTAACTATTCCTGATGATTTTCTTGATATTCACGTGCCTGGAAATTGTTTCCAGGGTTAGCTGCTCCCAGAAACTGAGGTGAGACTAATTGAGCTGTATTTCTCCATTTCTTTAAGAGTTAAACTTCCCTTTCTTCAGTCCTCAGGCATTTCTCCCAGTCACCATGATTGATCAAAAATTATTGTGGCTCTCCTTGCAATGTAATCAGCCACCTTCCTCAGCACTCACATGAGGTTCTCATAAGGGTCTATGTATTTATACGTGTCCAGTTTGCTTTGATTAATAAATACTCTATTTAAATATGAACCCATCCTAAATTTTCATTTTCTGTGCTCAGAGAAATCTGAAAAGATTGACACAGAATTGTTATTGAATTTTTCTTAAACGTTAAGAGGTTTTTTTTTTTTCTCTCAGGTAGGAGAATTTAGAAAACTTTTTTTTAAGTATTAACTTGCTGGAAAACCTGTAAATTAACCTGTAAATCTTCCAGTGATAGCTGATTATCTTTCCTTGTCTAATGAGACTAGCCATGAATTAAAAAATAATATCTAAATTGTGATATTATAAAAAGGAGCAAACAGAGAAATATAAAAGTTGGTCTTTGGATCAAGGAACTTCTTTTGAGTTCCTGTGGCTCTATGCATTAAGAGAAAATTAGAAAGTTCAGAAGAAATGGATAAAAGTAGCATCTCAGATTCTCTCTGATCTGTATGAAATGAAGGCAATACAGGATTGAAAGAGGAAACTATTTATCTGTTGTGGATGTGTCAGCTATTTTCGCCTGGATCTCTATACAGACAGTGGAAAGAAACAAATATTTTAAGGGCGTAAGTGATCTAACCTACTTTTAGATATATCCCTTGAGATAAATCATAACCTTTGAACACTTTTTTTCTTTCAACTGGTTATAAAAAGATCCAAGGATGACTAGCTTAGGTCGGAGATATTTTTCTTGTTCCTTTAAAGTTAGATAACTAATCTGGTTTTTTACTTCCAGTGAGAAAACTCCTAGGCTGAGATAAAGTCAGCTTAATAACTGGAGCAAAAACCTTGCATGCAAGCAAAGCAAAAAAAAGGAATTCATCCTTCACTTCCCATTTGCAAGCAGGTGTTCAGCCACCTACAGGAAAGCGTGGAAAAAAGAATCCTTTGGGAGGACCTCATTGCAGCCGTCCACCACTTAGTGGGGGATTATAAAAAAGGCAAAGTGACTTTTTACATGGGCAGATAGTGACAGGACGAGGAGGAAGAGGTTTAAACTAGAAGAGGGTAGACTTAGCTTAGAGATTAGAAGAAATTCTTTACTTGGAGGTTAGTGAGGGACTGGAACAGGCTATCTAGAGAAGTGTATGCCTCACCCCAGCAAGTGTTCAAGGCCAAGCTTGATGGGGTCTTGAGCAACTTAATCTAGTGAGTGGCATCCTTGCCCATGGCAAGTGGCTTGGAACTAGATGACCTCTGACCATCACTGCACTGGTTTTAGCTTAATCTGCTAATGGAAAACATTGTACAGGGGAACAGGTTTAAATACTGTAATATCTTCTAGTTTAGTTCCATACATCATAGTTGCAGATAAGCACTGAACCTGTAATTAATTATTCCAGACTTTATTTCATAATCAGTGAAACTAGACTGTTGCTGACCCACTGCATATTTTATTTTGATTTTATTCTTGCCTCCAAAATGCTTCTCTGATTAAAAACAGAAGAAAAGAAAGCAAACAAACAAGTCTTCCTTTAAATTTATTTTTTGCAAGTAAAAAAAATCAAGAACAGCATCTGATTTGTCTTAAAAAAAAAAAAAAGAAAAAAGTTTAAATTTAATTCAAATAGGGATATTTGTTTTCAGAAATCTGATTTTAGGGTTCTATGGTATGGAAATCTCAGTCTTCCTTCGAATAAAAAGAAGTAAGTCTTTTTAGATGAACCATCGCTCTTGTTTTGAGATAGAATTAACTGTTTTATCTTTTAATGAACTGAAGAAGAATTAAAGCATTATTTTAGACCATAAACATGACCTAAGGCAACTGAGCTCATATAAAACGAACCCACCTGCAAGCACCTAAGGAATTTTCACTATAGAATTTAGTGTTTTCTTTTAAACTCATGATGAAGCCTTTATTTTCTATCCTATTTATGTGTCATTTCAGTCTCTGTTTGCATTCTTTACCACATGAATTACTTTTTTCCGTGATAGTCACTACAAAGGGAGAAGCTCTACCCAATTTAGATAAAAGCTGTTCAGTGTCACTTGGCATCAGATTACAAGCTGATGCTTTATCAGCATTTATACATGGATATAGATGATTCATGTTCCCAAATACTTTAAGACAGGACTTTTTAATATTGATGTCTTGACTTTATATATTCATTTCACCAAGTTGCCCTTAATGCACTGAAATATTGCCTTGTGTTTAGTGTGGATTTCCTACAATAAGGCCTTCTCTACATCTAGACCCAAAAGTCAATGGATTGGGAAATAGATAGAATGGGAATATCAGAGGAGGTAAAATCAGGTGTGCTAAGCCCATGGTAAGCCGTGCTTAGTGCTTTCTTTTCTTGCTGTGTTCTTTATCTTATTTAAATGATCTTATTTTGTCTACATTATTTTTTTATGATGGCAGACAAATCACATCTCTCTATACTTGCATGGAGTTATGCCGCATATAAAATATGTGTGTACAGTCAGCTGATCCATTTTGATTTATAATGAAGTTTTTACATGTATGCGTTATGCTTATACATTTATTTTAGCTAACTCTTTAAGCTTCTCCTCTGAGAAAAAACTGAAAATTAATTACCTTCACCTCAAATAACACAGTCAGTTTGATAAGTGTATGAGGACACAAATTGTGTTCCAACCAAGAGGGCAAGAACAGACAATTTTCATAATTTAAATTTACTCAATGGTCAAATATATAAAAAACCTGCCCTTTGGTAATCTTTAGTCTTTGTATTTTGTTTGTTTCCTTGAATTATCTTCTGCTTCCATAAAAGAAGAACAATACACAGATTTTATCCCTGAGCTAGTAAATTTTCATTACTTTTCATATTCCTGCCTTATACAGTCTGCCAACGTAAAATGCAGGAATCTATATCCCACATGGTGCAATAAGCTATTCATCAGACTCCTCAACCAGGGACTAATCTTACTTTTTTTACAAGGGATAGCTAGTCACTAAAGGACAAAAGGTCTCTGCTGTTCTCCTGTTGTATGAAACAGAGTGGGATTACCAGGGATTGTGAAAACGAACTATACTTCTAAATAATAAGGGTCAGTCAATCTCTATATTACTCCTTCATCGTCTTTTTTCATTGAAATAGCTTTAGGTGTTCTTCCTCAAAATAAATCATCCTTACAGTTCCATATTCACAGAATCAGAGAAACTGTTGAGATGACACACAAAGATTATAGAATCCAACTCCTGTCCCTGCACAGCACCACCCCCAAGAATCACACCATGTGCCTGAGAGCTCTGTCCAAACGTTTCTTGGACTCTGCTAGTCTGGTGCTGTGACCACTTCTCTGGGGAGCCTGTTCCAGTGCCCAAACACTCTCTGGGTGAAGAACCTTTTCCCAATATCCAACCTAAACCTCCCCTGACACAACTTGAGGCCATTCCCTCAGGCCCTGTCACTGATCACCACAGAGAAGAGATCGGTGCCTGTCCCTGCCCTTCCCTCATGATGAGGTTGTGACTGCAGTGAGGTCTCCCCTCAGTCTCCTCCAGGCTGAACAGACCAAGTGACCTCAACCACTCCTCACATGGCTTCCCCTACAGGCCCTTCACCATGTCTGTTGGCCTCCTTTGGACACTCTTTAACAGCTTTATATCTTTCTGATGCTGCGACTCCCAGACCTGCCCCCAGCACTGGAGGTGAGGCTGCCCCAGCTCAGAGCAGAGCAGGACAATCCCCTCCCTTGCCTGGCTGGGAATGCTGTGCCTGATGCTCCCCAGGACACTCTTGACTCTCCTGGCTGCCAGGGCACTGCTGACTCACATTCGGCCATATGTGATATCAATACCAGTACTACTTTACATGCTAACAATTTTTTTTTCTCTTGGCTAGATCTACATATTTTAAGCAGTCTGTCAGATAAAATCAATAAAATATAGAACGGCCAACTGATAGAAATTACAATAAATGGCAATAAAATAAGGGTATATTGAGCACTCAATTATACTTCCAGGATCTGAGTATTTGTGTCTCCATTACATTTAGATGATAAAAATGAATTCTTAAATATGCTATAATTACCAGAACATGAATTATAATTAGAATTTTGTATTTTTTTTTCTGGGAACTAAAATTAAAATTTGATCACAGGATGACTCAGTAGTTCAATTAGCTATTAACTCCAAAATTTTATTATAACAAATCTTCTGTACATATATTTCACTGAGAAAGAAAATTAATGTCCTATCATCATGGAAATCTGTTAGATTATAATAAATTTGGCTAATGAAATTGGGCTGATAACAGCAGGTCATCAAAAGTTACAAAAATAAATTTCAGACTATTGGAAATATTTTACTGAATTTTATGCTATGCTTCTTATTTATAACCCATAAGATTGTTTGATACTGTAGCATTTTGAAATATGACTTTATTGAAAATAGGGAAAAAAGGTAGATGAGACCATTGAATCATATGAAAGGAACAACAGAAATGGGAATATACAGGCCAATAATTTCTAAAAATGCTCTATGAAATTATTTTCTAAACCTTCAAGGGAAAAAAAATTCTCATTCACAATTCATGTGTACATCTCAGCTTCCACTACTAAATGAATGCTACTGATTATGCTGCATTTTTCTAAGTCAGAGTCTTATAAAAATATTTTTCTATGAAATTAAAATCCTGACAGCTGCTTTTCTCCAGTTAGATAGTTTTTCTTGCAGGTGCAGGGATTTCTAAAAACTTTATTTAGGGAATTGATCTTGAGGAAATAATCCGTAGAAGTTTTGAAATTATGCTTTTTTTACTTACTCTAAATATTAATAAAATATTCATATGTGCTGAAATGTTAAAAAAAAATACTATTTTGTCAGTGTCTTCTATTCTTCCCAAAAGAAATCTTCAGAGAGCAGTTTATAAGCGAGTTTAAAAATGTGTTTATTTCCCTCATATTTGCAGTGAAATACACTGATACTGTAACTCAGCTCTCTGGAAGCAAAATGTGAATCTGAATCTCTAGAACATATTCACAACTCCCTTTTTTCGTAAATAGAGAGAAGACCAGAGATTTGTGCTTAAAAAGATAGAGTGGGAAACAGACTTTACCGCAATATAACAGTTAAAAATAAATTAGTGTTTCCTATAAAGTAAAAATATTATGGACACGTGGAGAACTGCACATGAAGAGTTCACATCTATTGCTGATTGTTTCATATTTCAAACGGTAATGCCCGTGATTACCACAGGTTTATGAGGATGAATACAGAGCACATGCGAAATTGTGAGAATAAATGTGTCAGGTGATCATTTCCTTCACAGTCTGGAGAAGTTTGAACCCATCTTTCCTGAATGAGAATTCCCATACATATAAATAAAAAGTCCTTTGTAGTATTCTTTAAGCTTACTTCTGATATCTTTGGGCAGAAAGAACAATTTTATGCAAATAATACTTCTCTTTGCTGACTACAGAGGGCTTCTAAATGACTAGCTTTACAGTCAGATCAATATGAGTCCAGCAGTCTGGAAAATTCTTGTTTATTCTTTTTGAAGTCCACAACACTGCAGAACTGAGTGGCAGTGTAAAAATTGACAGTGCCTTGAAAATAAACTTATGGTAATTTTGTCTTTAGTGTAAAAAGTACAGAAATCCACCACCAAATTTGACTGTTTCAAAATTTGAGGAAAAAATTGCTGAGTAACGATCAGGAGATAATTTAATTCTAATGTCAAGGAAATAACCACTTTTATTTTAAGATTTCTGAAATCAGCTTTAGTCAAACTAAAAATGGGAAAAACATCTTTTCTTCCCATCATTTTATGATTGATCTTGAGCAATTAACTTGAGAACTTGCTGCTAAAAATACAAGTTCCAAGTAATTTCTGGAAAGTTAACATAAATTAAGATTATTACTGAAAAAGCTATTTCTCTGTGATGTCAAAAGTATGAGTATTTTTTAAAATTAAAATGGAAGATAAGCCAACAAATAAACATAATAATTTTACCTGACAAAGGCACTTTTAACTTTCTGTGAAATGAAGACATCTTTTCTTTTCACAAGAGTCAGGAACTATCAAGATTTAGACAGAAGTTTTTTGACTGTTCCTTACTAGAGATTTGTGTCTGTCACACATCAATCCCCATTATCATCCCTACTGTATTGGTTAAATTACATTCTTCTGTATTATCTTGGTAATGTTTGCATGAATGAGATCTTTATACACCACATATGCTCTTTGTGCTATCTATCATCACATATCAAACACTTTTTACAGTAATTTAATGAACAAAGCATTTTGCTTTGTTGATATAGCAATATATTGTAAAACTATTCAGTTATGTGAACACTTATGTGTTCACTTACATTATTAAAGTGAATTTTCCTTAACATTTTTTAGTGTTTTTCATTTTAGATGAACAGAAATAATTTCAAAATATCATAAACAATTTCCAAGATAGCTTCAGACATCCACAGAGTAATTATAAATTCAATTTTCATCCACAGAAATCCAAGAGAGCTTTAAAAATAATTTCAATTTTGCAAAAGTTCAATAGTGCATGGCAAGAGAGCATTTAAATTGACTGCTTAGTTAAAAACTAAAAAATAAAACCAAGAAAAAAACATCTGAAAAGATGCAATAGTTTGTGTTCATTTTACTGGAGAAATTTTCCTTCTTAGACAACAGCAAACCTGATTCGAAATCTCGTTTATGTTCTACTGTAATGTCACATACATAGATAATATATTAGTAAGGATTTGGGTTAGTACTTTAAACTGTGCTACGTGGACAACAGATGGTGCAGACAGCCATGGTACAAGGTCTACACATTTCTTAAAACACTTGAGTTTAAAATTTTATAATGAATGGGGATGGTTCTGTGAAAGAATTGTTGAGATATAACAGTGACGACTGTCTTTAAAATATTTTTACTATACTAGTAGAAATTGTAGTTAACTTTTAATATATTTCCATAGCAGAAAATGTTGCAGACCAATAAAATATTTCCATATCTTTTCCATGGCATCTGTAGGCAATCATTATTCCTTCCTCTTTTTATTTTGTAAAAATTTATGGTTTTTTTTTCCTCACCATGTTTCCCATTATGTCACTTCTGCTATATATTTAAGTGAGCCACAAAAACAAGACCATAGGTTTCTGTAACCTTATGCCATGTCACCTGGGGCAGAAGATGATCACTCTTGCTTCAGTGAGTCAAAGAGTCATTAACCAACACCTATCAATATTTCTGAAGGATACTCAGAGTCCCTGGGAAATCAAGCCTACTTTGATTGCCTAAAGAGTTTGGTCTGTGTTTATAAAACACAGGGTTCTTTTTATTTCTGCTAATTTGATCTGATTTTTGAAACTTCCACATATAGCTGTGAGTATTGAACTTGGTTTTGTGCAATGTAGGCTCTTGTGCACTGGCAAGGTGCCTGTTCCTTCTTGACTCCAAGACAAAAGGCACAAACACTTAAAAGGTAGAGAAATATAGTAGACAAGAAAACACAGCAGAAAGATTATAAAATCTTGTATCTCTTCTGATGATGAAAACCATGAGATGGTACAATATTAGGCAAAACACTATCATATAGGTCTATCCATGGAGAGGTTCTCCAGCTATAGGGTCTTGTTCCCGGTTCAGAATCCTCTGTAACAGCAGTCCATCAGTCCTAGAATGAGGACTTGTCTTTGAAGAGTTCCTTGGAGAACGCAGTTTAATATTATCTTTCTATGAAAGTTATAGTTTCTGAGCAAATTCATGTAAGTTTTCAAGTAGACAAGCCAATACTCTGTATGTGTTTATGGTTAAATATGTATTTGTGTCTAGGTACAATGAGCAATTGTGCAATAACTATACCTGCATTATTAGATGTAATATTGATTAGACACACTGAGATTAAGGACTAGTCACATGGTATCCATCATACAGAGATGTAAACCTGCATTACCCATTATGTGCATCACTAACTTAATGTAAAATAGTCTTTCTGGCTGATAACTACATGGGTTCTGAAGGCTGAGTGGTTTTGGTATCTAAGAAAGTGTGAGAAACGATTTTCCTCAAGCTAAGCATTTGTAAGATATTTCATGTGCAGATCATCTAGTTTCTTCTAAGAGGTAAATCTAAACTGTTATTAAGTTCTTAAACTAAGTGTAAATCAACTACTCAGATAATGCCCGTTGTCATAATTTTTTTTTAGCAACACAGTACTACAATGTATTATAATTGTGATGACAGTAACTTTTATAGTTTTTAATAACGGAAATAACTGGGAAGGAAAAAACAAAACTAAAACCTGTGCAATCACTCTGATGTTGCATCAGTTCACTAAATAATATAATGCAATATTATATGCAATGTAATGACACTTATCTACACAATTAAACTGAGTAGCTGGAAAAAAATGAACAGTAAAAGCATTTAAGCAATATTAATAGAATATCTAAAAGTGAAGCCAAGCAGACAAAAAATAAAGGAAGAAAAAAAGCATAAACAATATGTTATTCACATCAGAGAGAAAGAAACCCCCTCTATGAATACAAAGCAAAGTACAAGAGTCAAATAAGAAATATAGCAGCAATAGGATATCAACAAGGAACAGAGATATCTGGCAAACGACAAATGATTCTACAAAGAGTCAATGTCTAGTAAAGCACAATACTTCTGTGAAATAAACAAAACCAGACCAAGTCTTGGTCCTCAAAAGAACTAAATATGAGATCACCTGTTTTTATTTTGGATACTGACAGTGAAAAAATGAAACAGCAGGAGAGATGATGGATGGATGGATGGATGGATGGATGGATGGATGGATGCATGCATGCATGCATGCATGCATGCATGCATGGATGCATGCATGGATGGATGGATTCATGGATGGCCCTCTTTACTTTTGCATCTCTTTGTTGCCAAGTTCTCAAGCCTGATAAACTTAACCCCTGGGTCTAGGAGCTGTCAAGGATCACAACCATCATTGCTAAACCGACATAATTTCCATGGCATCGTATACCAATAATAATA
Organism: Sturnus vulgaris; assembly: GCF_052056855.1. Lineage (NCBI taxonomy): Eukaryota > Metazoa > Chordata > Aves > Passeriformes > Sturnidae > Sturnus > Sturnus vulgaris. The sequence goes on from NC_142244.1 coordinate 76,349,300, forward strand.
GTTAGTATATTTTTCATAAGGAATAACTTTTTGCAATGTTTATTAATTATGAAGAACTAAGCACCAGCAATATGTATTGAAAATTTGAAAAAAAATCTGGTTTTCTGCCTTTAACATGATTACACTAAATTTCCCGTTTTTTAAGTATCGATACCTCTGTACATTCTTTAGCAACATAGATCAAGTCTGCAAGTGTTCTGCAAGGTAGATAATACAATTCAAAAATCAATCTAAGTAAAATATATAATGAGCAAAAAAAGAGAACTTGACAAAAGTTTCAAAAAGCCTTTTCTGTCATGAGGACTTAAAATGATATTTTGTTGTCAGAATTACATTAATATAGAATGATTAAGATTGCAACAGTGGATGTTTACTGCATTTCACATTATTAACAGTTTAATAATTTTAAATGAGTGAAGGTTAATAATAGTGAAACACAAATTTGCAAGTGAGAGAAATTAGATGAAGATATAATGCAAGGAAAAAAATCAAATCAGAAAGAAAAGTGAAATTCTCTCCACAAAAGCAAAAGTTTTAAATTATTTTAAGATGCTTTATGTTAAATTAGATATTATCAGGGACAGCTTGTTGAAATGCTAGGAGATGTCATGGTTACTTTTTCTTTACTACTGAAACAGATACATAAATTGTACAGAGATAACTTGGATGTGCCATCTTCTTTATTGACAAGGCCACCAGTATTTAAAGCACAGACCTTACTCCACAATATATCAAATAACCTTTCAGTGTAGCATATAGTCATATCTCAGTAAAAAAATGTAATGCCCTATATCTATCCGTTTAAAAATCAGACATTAAACTTTGAATGTTTTTCTGTGCATAGGGTTTTTTCAATAAGGAAAAAAACATGTCATATGACTCACCCTTTTATCTTCAAATCATTCTTCATAATCATTTTCTCCTTGCACATTTCTAAAGCAGATGGCAGATTACAACACCCAGGGTTGTTCTTGCATGATAATTTCCTTCTGTAGAACTTTGATAATAAAAACTATTTGCTCATAATTGTAAACATTGCAGAACTCATTGTCACTATATACTAAATAATTTTTTGACATTATGTTGTAAATATTAAATTATAACATTGCTAAAGAAAGAATAATGGAACCTGTTTCTAGCATAAATACTGAAATTTAAATTAACAGCTTTGCTTAAAATACAAGATGGTTGAGAAAGAGAAATTTCAAAGGGCATTACACATTTTCTAACAGTTTATGATAAATTAAAGTGATGTTTGACTTGAAGATTTTGTTTTCTAGATTTTTGATTAATCTGTTAGTACTGTAAGGCTATTCTGGAATAACTGCAAAATTTAAAACTGATTCTTTGATTACTATTTCTGAATGAGAGAATAGATTTTTCAGTACCTTTCCTTCATTTATTTAATTAATACATTTTATAATAGTTAAGATACTCTTTTATCAACAATTGTTTTCTATTAAATATTAAGTAGCAACGATTATATTTATCACCTGTACAGTTACAGTCAAAATTCTGCATAAACAAAATGGAATTTATGTCTGGAACAAGGCAAATATTGTTCGCCTAATTAAATTCTGAGTTACCAAATTTAAATGGAGCAAAGTGTGACCATTAGTCCAGTTACAATAGCACATTTTAAATCAATACAGGATTTTCTTTTTTTAAAAATAATAATACACTAAAAAGTGTTAAACAGAAGTCTTTATTGCACCTGCCCCTCTGCCACAGGGTTGTGCTACTTGTCTGTGATGGTCCTTAGGTCTTCAGGTTGACAGTGGTGATTTCAACCGAGCAAAGGGTGTTGAAGCTCCACCATCAGTCACCTCCATCCTTCCCTCTTTTCTGAGAAGTGGTCAACAATGTGGATAGAGCACAACAATCATTCCCAAAGTCCTGCACTCTCTTTGGGACCATTTTTCAGTCTTTTCTTTTTGTGGTGTGTTTTATCCTTCTCTGGTTGTCTCAACGTCTAGAATTCACTGGCTGGATCTGTTTACCTTGACCATTTGTCATGATTGAGCCACATAAGAGCCATACAGATATTTACTCCTACTCCCACTCCCCTATGCCCCCTCCCTGCCCTCAGTGCAGAAGAAAGCCAAGGAAAAACTAATAAGCCTTATGGATTGAGACAAAACCAGCTTTATAATTGAAACATAATATAACAATGATAGTAATGAAGATGAGCGAGAGAACCAGCACCCAAGAGAAGTGATGCACAATGCAATTGCTCACCACCAGCTGACTGATGTCATGCCTGCTCCAAAAAAAACCAGCAAAGTATCACCTGGCCAATTTCCCCCAGCTTATATGCTGAGCAAGACATGGTATAGAAGATCCCTTTGTCCAGATTGGGTCAGCTGTCCTGGCTGTGCTCCCTCCTGGCTTGTTATGTACATGCTCACTGTCAGAGCATGAGAAACTGAAAAGTCCTTGATTTAGGGTAAACACTACTCAAACCCACTTAAAATGGTGTGTTTTATTCTCATCCTAAATCCAAAACACAACACTGTACCATCTACTAAGAAGGAATTTACTTCTATCCCAGCCAAAACCAGGACACCATCACTGTAGGGGGTTTGTCTGCCCTCAAATCCCCACTGCAAAGTCCCTGAACCTGGCCCAGTTCCCTCACAGCCACATTTCTGCCCCTATTTCCTTTGCTGGACTAGCTCTCTAGTTGACCTTCAGTCTGGCCTCATGCCCACAGCCCTCTCTAACCACTCTGGGGCTGTGTAACTCTTGTTCCCCCTATTAGTCCTGAGCCCAACAACCTCCCACAGGCTAATGCCCTGTCCTGACCTCAGAGGCACCTGATGCCCTGTGCCTATCCCAGCAGAGGTGCCTGATGATGCCCTGGGCTGTGATACCCTGTAACAACAGACTGTTCTTTGTTAAATAGTGACAGCTGTGGTGTGTCATTAACCTTATTCACAGATGTGAAGCCAAAACATGCTCTATCATAATCAACAGATAATTTAAAAAAAAAAAAAATACTAAAGCTGATTTAGATAAAAAAAATTAAAAATATAAAATCCCTAACAAACCTTCATTTACAATACCTAGTATTTACTTATATTTGAAACTGGATTATTTAAATAATATAAACACATTTTCTATGTCTCAGAGAAATATGGCTATGATACCATTGCCATGGCTTTATATTTTATATATTCATGATTTTATGTACACTATATCTCTTTGATTTCTTTTCAATCGAATCTCTAATAATTTTAAGAGGAAATAAAAGCTTACAATTTTTCTTCACCCAGAACATCTAGCATGTTTCAGTACAAGTCACTAATTCTCATTATTGAATTACTTCCCCTTAGCCAGCATAATATTACTGCATTAGCTAAGTTGCCTTGAACTAAAGCTTCAAGTCTGTTTCATTCAGGTTATCCTAAAGGACCACATTTAAAAACACTCCTTTCTCCTTTCCAGGCTCTACCTTCTTTCCCCTCAGCAGCACAGTGAGACAGGGAATGGGGGCTATGGTCATGTTGTCCTCCTGCTGCTCAGGAAAAAAAGTCCTTCCCCTACTACAGCATGGGGTCCCTCCCACAGGAGACAGCTCTCCACAAACTACTCCAACGTGAGCCCAAGCCACAGACTGCTGCACTGCTGGGTCACTCTTCCATGGGTGCAGTCCTTCAGCACAGCCTGCTCCAAAGTGGGTCACCCACAGGGTTACAGGTCCTACCAGGAAACCTGCTCCAGTGTGGGCTCCTCTCTGTATGGCTCCATAAGTCCCTGCCAGTAATCTGCTCCAGCACAGGTTTCTCATGGGTTCACAGCCATTTTTTGAGTATCCACTTGCTTCAGTGCTGGATGTCTGTATCCCCGTGGATCTCCATGGGCTTCAGGGGCACAGCTGCTTCATCATGGGCTGCATCATTAATTGCAGAGGAAACTCAGGTGCTTGTAGAATCTTCCCCCACTTCTTCACTGGCCCTGATGTCTGCAGAGTTGTTCCTCTGACATATTCTCACTTCATTTTTCTCTGGCCATAATTACACCTGCACAATAAGCTTTTTCTTTCTTTTTTTTCTTGTATACGTTATCATAGAGGTGTTACCACCATTTCTGATTGCCCCAGCTTTGGCCAGCGGCAAGTCCGTCTTGGAAAGACACTTGGCATTGGCTCTGCTGGACATGAGGAAGCCTTTGGCAGCTTGCCACAGAATCCACCCTTGTAGCCAGCCCCCTGCTATCAAACCCCAGCCATAACAAACACAATATACACGTTTGTTTGACCAAGGGAAGCCAGTAGGTGTGGTGGGTTTGGATTGTAGTAAAGATTTTGTTCTTCACATGAGATTAGTATGAGACGGTACTTAGGGGTCAGTTTAATTTAACTTGTGCTGCAAAGCTAAATGTAAGTTTTGATAATATATATATATATATAACTTATTTTAATAACTTATTTTATTTTAAACATTGTCCTATAACTAACAGGTCAATCCTAATAAAAATAACCATCTGGCAATCAAATCAGAAAAGAGAGCATTCAGATCAATCACCACCCAGAAAAGCTAATGGAATATGTCCTAATATGAGCAGATACAATAATAACTTGATCTTGTGTTTAATGAAATAGGTTTTCCATTTTTTTGACAATTTAAAATTGTTTAAAATCTATGTACAATTAATCTATGCATAAAGTGCATATAACCATATACATAACACTATATATTTAATTGTATAATGAAACTGTATATGAAAATGTAGCTTACGTAGTAATACTCATGCTTAGTGCTGCAAAAAAACCAAGATGATCCAAACTAACTGCCTCACAGACAAGAATATCTAAATGAGTGACATCTTCTCTCCCTAGAGCATGTCAAGACATTCTGTAATCCCCAAAGACATTTGCAAGTCTCCCCAAACTTTTGTGTTTGCCAGGTAATATGAGGGAAAAGTTTTAATGACATCAACTGATAATGGGTAGAGAGATTATGATAGGTAGCTCAGAATACATTTCCATACGTTCTTGAAAATAAATGAAATCTCCCTTCATCTAGAGTCAAAGTAAACCTCAAGACATCTAACTAGGTATATTCTGGGTCTGACTGGGTTGGAGTTAATTTTCTTGCCAACAGCCCAGAAGGAGCTGTGTTTTAGATTTAGATTTTTACTAAAACACTGATGATAACATATCAATATTATGGCTATTGCTGGACTGCTTTTCATTCTGCTGCTACTGTGAGCAACAGTGAGGATGTGGGCAAGAGGTTGAGAGTCAATAGTGAAAATAGACAAAGAGTGACAAAAATGATTTCATAGTATGGAACATAATTTTCAGCAATAAAATCGAGGAGATATTGTTTACAAAGCAGCTGTTGCTCAGAGACTTTCTGGGCATTGACCTCCTTGTGGGGGAAGGTGAGCAGGTACATTTAAATTGTGTGCTTTTAGGGAGTGTTGCTTTGTCTAGGTTTTAGTTGGTTGTTTTGGTTGTTTTGTTGTTGTTGTTTTTTGTTTGTTTGTTTTTTGTTTCCTCCCCCCCCTTAAATGTTATTTATCTCTGGCAATGAAATTTCAGGTTTTGCTCTTTCTGCTTCACTCCCCCATCTTGCTGGGGAGAACAGGGAATGAGTTCCTATGCAAGCGCTCAGTTTTTGACTGGGGTCAAGCCACCAAAATCTTGTTTAGAAACCAACGTGGATCTTGGGAGATTTTAGTTAATTACAGATTTGACTGGAATATGCTAGTCTTCGTTCCTAGTTGTTGTAACAGCTTAGCAGGTAGTTGGCAGGTACCTTCTTGCTGTTACTTGTCACAATGTTGACTTGATAGCTTTTGATACTCTTTCCTTTGCTCCTACATCTGCTCTGTGCTGCGCTCCCTCTTCTTGCTGAACATTGAACTCTAACCTGGCTGTGTTCAGCTTTTTCTGTTTGTTCTGTTTTTTATCATTTTGCCCGGCAGTACTGTAGTAAAAACACTTGGCCTTTCACCTAATCTGCTGTTTGGGCCATGCACTGCTGCCATCTCAATACTCCAGGAAAGAAATTGTGGAGATTTAACTCTTAGAATTTTCTCCTCTTTCCCTTCAAAGTCAGTTAGTGGGGGAATGTAGCAGTGACACTTCTTCCTTCTTCTCCTCTGGGATATGTGTTTCCTGCCTTGTTGTAATCACCCTTCAGTTTATGAATCTTCCTGGGTAACCAGAATGCTTGTATTGGTGTGTTCTATGAATTTTGGTTTGTGTCTAGCCAACCACTCGATAATGCTACACAAGCATGTGCCTTAGACCAGGGTGGCAAGGTGCGAGGAGGAATTTAGAGGTGCTTATAATATTTTTCCCTTCCAATGGTCTGGGGCTTCATGGTAAAATCAGTGTGATAATCTGTTGAAGTATCAAACCACATGTAGAAGGGATGCCTTACCCACATCAGAGAGATGAACATTCTAATGCTGTGTTAGAGCACATTCTACATCTGCCGAGCCTGTGTTCTGCACCCTCAATGGGGCAAGAGGGTGTCTGGATCTAAGGCCATACAAATTAACACTGTGGTTAAACCAGAGACTGAAGCCTCCACTACAACTCTCCTGTAGTCAAGAAGAAACAGTGGAAGAGGAGATTAACTTGGATAGCAAGGGGGGAGTAGCTTATTCCTGTGAGGGAGAATGAAGAATCAGAGGAGACAACATTCTCTTCAGCTGAAGAAAAAAAATCAAAAACAAAAAAACCCCAACAAAACACAACAAAACAAAACAAACAAACAAAAAAACAACAGCAACAAAAACAAAAATAAAAAGCAAACAAACAAAAAAACCCAAACAAACAAACAAAAAAACCCAAAAAACCTGAAACTAAGCAATAAAATGAAACAAAACAAAATAAAACCCCAACCAACCAAAAAAATTTGTATATATATAAATATATATATATATATACACACCTTTGCTTTTCATCAGTTGGTTACTGAGAAGATATTATATTCTTCTTTTCCAACAACTCATAATCAGAACTCCAAAGGAACAGAATAGGGATATATGAAAGACACAGTGGAAGAACTCCAGGAATCCTTACTTCATGTTTATTTGGTTTTACTTGTTTTAATATTTGAAAATATGTGACAATTTTACACACGAAAAGTATTTATTATTTCTTAAAATATATTACTTATAGCACATAAACAAGTAGAATTTGCTTACCATGTAGTAGTCAAGTTCAAAATATTTTAACTAGAAATTTATTGTCAACTATTAAATCAATATTAACCTTTAAATAAACTCCTAGATGTCAGAAGTTAGCAGTAAATAATGCTCACATACAGAGAGAACACCAATAACTGTTGTTTCTGAGGATCCAGTTTATTTCCTATAATCCAATTAACAATGAAATTGAGCATAATGCAAAATTAGCAATTGAAACAAAGCAAAAAAAGACTTATTTTTCACTTAACTGAATTGTAAGGAGTCTTCAAATGAAGAAGGAACAGATTAAGTTTTTGTATATGAGTTGTTTGGCACTTTGGTTTGTTTTGCTTTTTTTGTCGAGTCTATTTTGAACTGCCATTTTGAGCTGAACAACCACAGAAGCTAAACTCTGTTTAGCAAAATAGACTTGTTTCTGAGAGTTTTGGTATTTGCTGTAACTGTTGACTGTAGATTACCTTCAAGTCTTCACTTCTAGTCTTCCTAGACAGTCATATTGATCTTTCCAGTGAAGCTAAGTCTTCATGTTCTTGTGATATATCAGATCAATCAGGACAACCTTTCATTCCTCAGTGCTGTTTCCACGGCTTTTCTTTCAAACACACTCCTAACATGCAGTCGCAGAACACCTATGAGAGTATCACCCTGTCTCAGTCATGCTGAGAAGAATTATCCTCCTAGAGTCTCATCTCTATTAGCAGTTATAGCAACAAGATCTCAATGACACAATTCTGAAAGCTAAAGCCTGAGAATGGTAGTTCTGAGAATAAATGGATGTATCTGCCAGAGTTTTGGGCTAGGGATGTAACTTTGGTTTATATCAAGATAGACCAAGAAATAAATCCTGTCTACAGCTCACTGAGTTGGGGTTTTTTTCATTTTATACAGTCTGCAGTTGACATAATTTCTGAATTTCTAAATATCTTACAAATTTCATATGTCTCAGTGCTTTAAACTGCTGTTGTTG